>NC_091933.1:13445707-13635707 GCF_041260155.1 Ptychodera flava | reverse complement strand
ACCACAATACCACATGATAAATTGAAAGAACGCTTGAAAAACCTCATCAACCAAGCATTTTTCTTTTATACCTAGAAAGACATTATCAGTTATGCTTGATTTCCTCATTGACAACATATTTGTTAAATTTGGAGGACACATTTACCAACAGTGTATAGGAATTCCCATGGGCACTAACTGTGCTCCCTTACTTGCCGACTTATTTCTGTTCTCATACGAGGCAGAATTTATCCAGAACCTTATCAAGCAGAAAAAGGTCTCTGTAGCTCGTACTTTCAACCTTACATTTAGATACATAGACGATGTTATTTCATTGAATAACTCTGAATTCAGTAAATATCTCGCTATGGTTTATCCTCCAGAATTGGAGATTAAAGAAACTACAGAAACGGCCTCTTCTGCTTCATATCTGGACATTTTACTTGAATTTGACTCTAATGGTCACCTTTCTACTAGGCTATATGACAAGAGAGATGATTTCAACTTTAGTATAATCAATTTTCCAAACCTCATCAGTAATATTCCACTCTCACCTGCTTATGGGGTATACATTTCCCAGCTTATTCGATATGCAAGAGCATGCAGTTCATATGGTGATTTTGTAGAGAGACATGGCCATCTCTCTTACAAACTGTTAAATCAAGGTTACACCAGAGCAAAACTTGTCTCTACATTCAAACGCTTTTTTGGCAGGTATCGCAAGCTGGTAGATAAATACAATATCTCTCTTCGACAAATGATCACTGATGGCATCGGTGACATGGGGCCTCAGTTAGTGACCACTACCTATCTGACTTACAGATTGATATATGGCGGGTGCCACATGTGGGGCAGGATGCGCTTACTATTTTCGAAACACCTGACATCACTTCTTGGTCTTTTGGCCAGAGGTCCATATATCTTTCTTTCATGAATTTGACTTTGTTTGTGTACCGTCTATTTACTGTCTGTTCTGTGCTGTTTTGTGTCTATGTTTACAACTATTGTCTTACAAATTTTGACCTAGTGTTATTGGATTATGGATTGGTATGATAGCGATTATTTTGCATATTTAATGAACTTTCCTAATTAGGGACATTTTTCTGTATTGACCATACCAAAGTTGACGAAACTTACTGTGTGCATTAAA
The DNA here is from genome assembly GCF_041260155.1 of Ptychodera flava. Taxonomy (NCBI): domain Eukaryota; kingdom Metazoa; phylum Hemichordata; class Enteropneusta; family Ptychoderidae; genus Ptychodera; species Ptychodera flava. The sequence continues at coordinate 13,634,578 of NC_091933.1, read as the reverse complement.
GATACTATGATTCAACATTATTAAAAGCCTTTTACATCTATACTTCTAGCAATTCCTAATTTGCACATTTAATGAGAAAATTTCAGTCAATTCTTGATTTGCATATTCAACGAACTTTCCAAATTAGGGATATATACTTGGAGTTACTTGATCGAAGTTGGCAAAACATGCTATGTACATTTGATGATTATACCAGGTTATAACAATATTGAAAGTCATTTCGCATTTCATGTCAGCTAATTTACAATTTGCACATCTGATGAGCTTTCACAGTTTGCATATATAACTTGAAGGACTTGACCAAAGGAAATTACATTTGCTATATAAAGTGGTGATGCAATAAAAGCAGTAAAATGAATTAATTATTTTTATTTTCAGCTAAATGTATATTTGAATACTAAATGACCTTTAGAATTAATCTGTGTTGAATATCGTTTATTGCGTTGATCATAACACTTCCAATGTAGTTGTAAACATGTGGCAAAGGTTCAAATTTACACATAACTGCAATATATAATGAAATACGTGAGCATTTTCAGTTCATATCTTGTTGTTTCAAAGTTATTCGCATTTCCAACCATAAGTTAATTCGAAATATTTCTCTAGATGTACAGGGTGTGTAACCAGTGACTGGGCCTGTAATTGGTGTGTCTACGAAAACCGATGTCACATTACTTGGACATGTGTCAAAGGATGATTCTTCGTCAGTTGTAGTTGGAACTAATGTACGTACCAACGCATTGCAATATAATAATAGTAACAATGACATCAGTATTGAAGAGTATAGTGAGGGAAATGTATCGTATTCTATGCAAGCACTGTCAAGTAGTTTGGGATTGTACCATTGCTAAAATATTTTGACAACTATACCAATATCGTGTTAGTGGTATCTTAAAATATCGAACAATGTTAAAATTGCAATATGATTTTGGAGGAATTAACTGACATCGAGGATTAGAGAAGACAGCAGATTTTATTACTTTAGAAGTTCTTAAATCATTCGTGTACTTTCTCAGTATCTAAACTTATTTTCTTGAGTTTTCAAAGGGTAAAAACTTAGGAAAAACAAAGTAATAAGTGTGGTTCAAAATCATTTTACAAATTTACTTACAACAGTTTGTCTTGTATAACCTTGAATGGGAATGAAATCTTGTACATTTCCCTTACTTTGATTGATGGTGCTTTCTCAAATGCGAATCGGCACCATAGTTGATCTGTTGATCGTTTTAATTGGATGTTGTCTAACGAACGATATATTATAGAAATAACGAGCGACGCACTGACCATTAACGTTTATTTATGGGCAAAGAAGAGAGGAAAGCCAAAAATTAACGGGCGAGGCTTGCCAAGACCGTTATTTTGGCTTTCCTCGAGCCCGCGCCCATAAATAATAGTAAATGGTCAGGGCGGACTCTGTCGTTTCCATAATATTATCAACAACCCAAGAAAACCGTCAAAATTTGCGAAAATTTTCCAAGCGAACGACAACTGGGCCCAAGAACTGAGAAATATGCGACGCAGTGTCACGCGCGCTGTAAAAATTTGGCAAATCCGGAGATGTTTGCAGAAAAAAGTATCTAAACTTGGCCCACAAGTGCTCCATTTTATTTTGTGATTGATTGTGAGTTACGTTTCAGCTGTAAAGTTACGATACTGTGAGTTGTTAATCTTATTATTCATATTTATAGGCATGTAAACAAACCATTACTGTGTATTTGTGGTCAGTCACGTGGTTAAGCTCGACCAATCACAGTGCGACGGGCATGGCATGGTAATATAATTTCTTTTTACGCCTTCACTTTTACTAGAACAAGTTTAACGACACTGGTATCAAGGGGCAGGCATTTTGTCCACAGCTTGACGTGCAGTATGAAGAGGTGTTGATACCGGTTAATGTTGACAGAGAGATTCAACTTACAACAGTTAATATGTATGAAAATAAGGTAAAGGAATAAACACCAGACAAAATGTTTGATATACATTCGCATGTTAATGGTATACTGTCACCTGTTCCAATTTTGCCAAAGTTACCATGGAAAGAGAAAATCTAACCAACACAGGTGGGTGGCCGCTTTTTAAAAACAGCGCCCGCACATGGTCATTTTGAATACCAAGGAACGCCCCTTCGACCATATATAGGAATATTTAGATTACAAGTGACTGTATGCCTTTAACGTTTATTGACGTATATGGAACACAAAATCAATGGTATACTCTACATACATCTTTGTATATAGAACATATCTATACGTAATGCAGATCTTTGCACACCAAGTGTACACTGTACTTATGCATTTTATTAGTATACGCATTGTATACTTTTTGTGTCTCATTTCGTCGGTCTGGAGAATTTACTCGAGATCTTGGACAGAGTAGAGGCTCACAAAGTAGCTGAAGATCAATAGATAGTGATTTATTGCTGAAGTGTAAAGTTACACATCAGAGATGCCCAGCTAACTGAAGATAGTGGGTGATCATCCCTTTGTAAAGAAATTGCAGCATCATAAGTATAGATTAAATTAGTTAAGTCTCCAATCACTAATAAGCTAGTATTTCTTGATTGGCTAAGAATGATTAAAATATTCTTTCTTGGAAAAATACATTACTAAACTTCCTCTCATAATGAGCATTGATCATATAAAATTTTACATAATCTGCATTTGTTACATCATTTTATATAACACACTCCTTATGTAATCATCCCAGGGTCCTGTCTTGGATTTAGGTTTTAATGACGCAGAATCACTCTACTTACTACCTTGACAATTAGATGTCACTAATACACTAATACAAGTTTCTATCTTTATCCTTGGTAATTAGATATCAATGACGCAGACGCTTTCGATGTCCCTGACAACGAAGTTTTACCCTGAATGAAGGAAAATTTGTAACGTTTATTAACCTTTACACAGACTTGGGTAGTTCAACCGTACCGTTCACCGACCTTTATATAGACTCCGAAATTACAAAACGATGTCAAAAAGCCAAAGAAAATTTAGTCGGTGTATTTAAGTATTTAGTATTTAACAAATGTACAGAGTCTGTATATTTGTGTATGTTGTTGTATATCAAGCATTTCATCCCGTGAAAGGTGTAGTTTTCAATACTGGTTTCTTTTACCAAAGCTATTCTAGTAATGTTCAATATCAATGAACAGGTCAACAAACTCTGAGTTACCCTTTTCATGATTAACATCATAATTCAGGCATGCTGCGTTAATAGGGCACTGTGTTTATTTAGATGATGGACCAGCGAATGATCTAATCCCATATCCCGACGGGCGGAGATGGAATGTCTCACACGAGATAGGGAATTCCTGTCTTACACCATCGCCCACACTAACCGGAACTAGTGTAAATTCCAAACGTTTGCGAGACATTCAATCTCCACCCTTGGTGTAAGGGATTATTGTCTCATGTCCTTTTAATACTTGCAAAACTTGTTGTCTTTTTTCAGAGAACACCGTTGTCATACAAGAATTATCTGACTTCTTTCATTTACTTTAAAGATGAAGTTGACATTCCTCCTTGTCAAATGCTCTGAGAAAATACATCATACTCTTTTTAATCATAGCTGTACCTCTAACAGCATTGCGAAATCATCATTTTTGCGCTGTAGTAATTAAACTAACCTTGTCACGCTGTGCTTGTGTCTATTTTCGTCGTATGTCCGAGCTAAAGTTCTGTTTTATTACAGTATGCGACTTTCCGTTCGTCAAACAATACGTATTAAATTTGCCGCCAGGACAGCGAATGACGAATCGGCAATTTGCATTCGTCAAACGAAAATGCATTTCGCTCGACGTGCGATAACACAGGGTGTGAAAACAAATCGATCACACTGGTATTCTCAAAATCGCAGCTTACCAGGGACGTGAGAATTATACATTTTCTTCCAGTAGACTCTCTGTTCATTGAAATGACTTGAACTTAATTACGAAATCATGCTTTGTCTGACTTTACTAAACCATTAGGATTTAGGTGAATACGAGTGTGTTCTGATGATAGAAGACAAGCCTCAAACTACAGAAGCTACGAGACATGATGAAACATCGGTGACATGCAACATGAGGAAGGTATGTGGACAATGAAACGGAAACATTTAGCTTGGAAATTGTGTATGTTGATGGTACAAGGGATATACTGATTAACTTGAAAGGATAGTAAACACCTTTTACGTGGTCATGAGGGATGTAGCGCCCGCTTATTACCCCGAGGGACCAGGCGTTACCAGAGATACATCGATATTCCCCGAGACCGCAGGCCGAGGGATATAGCGACGTGTTTCTGGTAACACAGGGCCACTATTATCAGAGGTAATAAACGGACGCTATAGCCCGAATAGAGTCCAAGTTATAGGTGTTTTATAGCACGACCATGCTCATGCTGTTCTATAATGTGCTCAGATATATACGCAATGCAACAACACACTGTGAGAAACTTACTCGGCGATTCTGAATAGCAGTAACAGTAGAGCCCCCAGTATTGCCAATTTCTTCAAAAAAGCAAAAAAATGTCCTTACATACCGCATAACGTCTTTGGTTGCATTTGAATCTTAATTATCAACGAACTCTTCAAGTTCCTGCGCTGTTGGCTGGAAAATCTTGCTATTCTAGGCCGAGGCTCCCCGCTCATCCCGGGTGCCCTTTGTGCTCCAATCACCCGCAATGATTTCAAAGTTGCAGGCGACACTAAGCGTCTGGTCTGGTGACCAGACTATTTTTCAAAGACTATTTAGCTCGGGAAATAGTCGTTCACAATATACCTTCTGACGTAACTTTTTCGAACCAGTATGGACTAGACGTATCTTTGTTCTCGTCTCTAGTGAATCGCTACATGATCGTGTGGACGGTGTTATAAAGAAGTATGATATAAAAGCTTGCAATAACTACATTATGCAAAGACGTCTGCTTGGCACATGAAGTGATACAAAATATCACATGTCATTTATGCAATATACCAGCACATGTTATCATCTGTTTTGTAATGAAAACGTGTAACGTGGAAATATTTTTAACTTGAACCTTTTGACTATGTATTGTGGGGGGGGGGGGGGGGGGAACAAGCCCACTCGGCGTGGGCCCTTATTGGTTTCGTTCGAATTCTACTTCTTTTTCTGTAATTCTTCTTCAGTAAATCGTTTGTGTCTCCCAATCCCATAAATTATTACTGCTCGTATCACTTTAAAACTTCACATCATATTTAAGGGTAGGGTGTGTCAGTGCATGGTACATTTGGACTTCAATTGATCACATGGCTTTGGTTGCCATATTGGATTTTAAGAAAATCCACAAAATGACATATTCTAAAAAATACAGGGCACCTCCTCTGCAAATTTCTTGTGTAGAGTGCTTCCATGCGGACTACTTGAATTTGGAAAGCTAATTGCGAGTAGTCACGAGATCTTAGTCGCCCTATTGAATTTTTGACAAAGTTCACTTAAATAAAATCTTCTTTTCCAGAAGCAAAAGACCATTTGAAGTGGAATTTCGCTCAGATCATTATCAGTGGGAATGTTAGCAAGTTTGCAAAAGGCGTTCAAACGCTTTGGCAACCATGTTGCCATTTGCGATAAACTTATCATAACCGTAAAATATATTAAAATATTCCTCGTCAGGACGAATAGATCAAATGGACAAGTATGGTACCAAAATTTCTTGCAAAGTTTTTCGAATGACCTTCGATGACCTAGCTATGACCTATTTTCACGCAACTTGGTTACTACATAGGCTAGAGGTTTGGATTTTGTTGGATATTGATCATTCAAGGGACTAAACTTTTTTTTTCCAAATTGAAGGATGACCTCAAGTGACCTTTGACCCACTTTCATATATCTCAGTAACCGTAAGGGCTTGAGATACGGTTTTGTTGGATGATGACCAGTATGAGGCAGTGTTTTCTCCAAACTTTGAGTGACCTTTTACTTACATTTGGGTAACTCAGCAATCAGGACTACAGTTCGGGTTTTTGTTTGATGATGAGATTTCTTCCAATTTGTTTGATGAATTTTAACCTACTTTCACGTACTTCAGCAAAGATCAAGGCCATAGTTTTTGTCGTTTGTGTTTTTGTCGGATGATAACCAGTATGAGACGTTTTCATTTTTAAAAGTTGAATGACCTTAGAGCTACTTTCATGTTTCTCAGTAACTACAAGTACTATATTTTTGGTTTCTGTTGTCTATTAATATGGTTACTTTTCTCAAAATGTTTATGAGCTTTGACCTACTTTCCTGTATCTCGGCAGCTTAAAACAATTACAGGTTTTCTTATTAATAGCCACAGATCCCTGCTTTAGCTAATAACTTTCTTGACAAGTACTTCTCATTAATTATGTGTATACCTAATTTAAGGCTAACAACCAGTTTTGGACAATTTGTGTTGTTTCATAAGGAGCAGTAAGGAGCAAATACTCTAAGCTAATAGGCTGGATTAAAAATTGCCTTTGTTGCAAATTAACATCAGGTAGTGGGCCCGGTAAAGCTGCTTGCAGCTTTACTATTTTTTTTACTCTCTCCTACAGTACACGTACGAATCTGTTAAGCCAGAGATGTATGCTAATCTGACTCTGAGATGGAATTATGGTTTGAACCTTATAGATGATATCCATGGATGCACAGGTAAGTTTTACCTATACAGACAATGGTGAAGTGTATTCCCTGAACAAAGTTCATATCATAATTGCAGTAAAGTCAGTGAAGAACAAGATTCACGGTAAAGTGCATTATGAAGTCTGCTCAAATTTTCTTCAAATTGTATATATTGTTTTAGTAATTTGAATATTCGCTCTTATTTAATAATATACATGCCGCAGAAGCTTCGAGAATGACAAGGAAATCAATGTATCTCATAGCAAATGTATTCAGTACATGTAAGCCTGACATGTTTTTATTCCGCAGTGACATTGTATAACTGTTCAGTTGACCGTTATGACCGCACTGAGTGTCTTGCAGATGCTACAGCGACACAAGCTTTAAGTTGTGGATGGTGTAGGTGCACCAACACTTGTGAATATGTTGACCACTGCGAACCCACTTGTTTCGATACAGGTGGTTCAAGCAGCGTAATGTTTTTCAACTTAACTTGGTATGTATCAATATTGCCTCTTTTGTAAACGATATAATACAAACAAAGACGTAAACTTGAAAATCTCAAACCCCTTTTCGATAATTAGTATAATGCTTAGTGGTTGATATGTTTCCTTACTTTATTATGGTGTCCACTTTTCTAATGACACGAGTCAGAAAGCCGTAATGAATTATGAAAGATAGCTTTTGTATTTTGAAAACACTATTGTATACAACTCTTGTCATAGAACAGATATAACGACTGTTCAGTTTTTGATTACTTAATCTTTCCGCAAAATAACGATTTTGTTGGTATTATAAAGTTTGTCATTTACACACGCATGGCTAATTGTTATTTACATTTCGATGCCAGTAAATATATTAATTGTGATAATGAGATTACCCAGATTTGACATCCACTTACGTATTTACTTATCATTAGAAGACCATGTGTCACATTTGCAGGGAGTATCGAAAACGATGTATTTCTGTATGTCACACAAGCTTTCAAACTAATTTTGTCGTGCCTTTACGAAAATGAAACTGTAATATATTTGTGATCTTAGAGTCATCAAGAATGATATTTCATTTGTGTATGACGAGGTACTTCGCAAAACAACTCTGAAAGTTATAGAGCCGCTTGGCACTAAAACATTCGGCACAATAACAATGTAAAACGAGCAACAAGCGCCAACTAATATCCATGCCGGTCTCTTAGCATTTTAGGATCCCATTTTATAACCAGTATATATTCTGTTTAGGACCTTCTTGGTATTTCTTATGCTTGGACAGCTCTGGATGTGCTACTGATGTTTCTCATGGCACATTAAGACGAGGTATTGTCACGATATAACGCCTATATTAATCAACATAACTGTGCACACATCGTATGGAAGATTAATATGACAGCAGTAATTACAGATCGTTCTTTTACAACGCTGATTTCTAAAATAAAATGTTCATTTCTTTATGTTATGTTCATAACACTTTCAGTCCACAGTTATATAATCTTTCCGTGCACAGTTATATAATCATTTCGATTTAGTTTAAGTTTCAATACAACATGTATAGAAGCAGTCTTCAACGAGATAGATAAATTTGAGTGATTGAATATTATGTCTTCTTTCATCGTACATTACTGATATACAGGAAGTTGAAATGCTAACATCAAATGCAGGTCTTTGGAAATGATACTGAAATCAATCACTGCATGATTCGAGCCTTTTGTGTCAAGCAGAATAGCTGATTGTTTGACCATGTCTGTAATAACGTAGCTGCTGCATGTTAGCTTATCATAAATATGATATGATATTTGAATGGTTGATAAACTTTGACTGTACCCAAGTCTCATTACACTGGTCACTTCAGATAAAAAGACAACACTTTGACGTATTTTACAGCTTTTGGAGGTATCTGAACGAATGTTACGTTGCTACTGTAACGCTGGATGGACTAAAGACGACGGGAAATCAGTGGTAGACAAGTCCTTTCGGCTATGACATACTACGAAAAATCAGTGAACAGCCATAGACAGCCTTCAAACGAGTATTTGCAAAAATTATACGGCATCACACATTATATCCAAGAAAGTGAATTTCTCGAAACATACTGCGTACAAGCCTATTGACAAGATTTTTACCAAATTTGCATTTTGTTATTCATGTTGCATATAGAGGCACTGCTATATTAGTAAAAATAGCGATATAGAACTCTATACTTGATTAGAGGTGTGACAAATTTTGTAACGAATTTCTACTTATGTACCCGAGATGAACCGTGTATTCGAGATGACTTTATGTGGTTTTTTATGTTTTAGAAGCATATAATTATGCTCAAGATTGCTTTGTAAAAATAGGAATGATGTTTGGTTGTATTATTTTACCGATACTGCTTTTGAAGATTAAGGAGAATCGACTGATATATCTGTGCGTTTCTAACGAACAAAGACAAGTGTCAAGAAATTCAGTATTGCGAATTTGATCTCACGTATAACTATAAATGTTGCTTTGCTTTTCTGTGTTGAAGTACATTGTCTCATCTTTGACTATGTTGGTGAGTTTAACATAATCAGATAAATAATCAATAGCCATTTTTCTGTACACGTTTTCTCCTAAACTGACAAATATATTTGATTATCAGAATCGTAGATACATACTTATTATTAGCGATTGATTTTTATAAATATGTCGCCGTATATTGCTGAGCCTATCAAACAAGACGCAGCTTTGCTGTGAACAAAGGATGCATATATGTTCAAAATGCATCTTGGGTATAAATATTCGGATTCTTTATGTTTTACAAAGTATCATTTCGTGTGCTGTTAAAGTAGACCAATTTCAGTATGTGGAGTAAAGAAATTTTCAATGTCTAGATATTGTGGAACCGAAATTAATATTTTTTACCATGTAGGCAACACAAGGTATAACATCCTTCGTGAATTTCAAATGTCGTAAATTTGTTTCTTTTATTCCAAACTCTTGCGCTGACGCCTGCATATTTAGTCTTTATTATGGAAGAGGATGGTTTAAAGTTTCATTGAGGAAGTTTAAAGCTTTCTGTTTTGGAACACTTATTACCCAAAGAAATATCTGTCACCTTCACCAATTTCATTTTAGTTTTGGTGAAAACATAGCAACTCGCCATTTTCGCTATCAAAACATCGTTCATCAGAGCAGGGTCTTTCCCTCAAAACTTCCCTACAGACCACGCTATTGGTAAGTGCCATCACTCGGTTATCTGTTAGTGTGTGGCCAATTACTAAAGAATAGCAATGACCATAAATGTTAAAAGCAACGGTTACCCCGAAGAAGAATAGCCAGCTTCTTTTGCGATGACCACTACGACTTAAAGGCATGGTTAAGGCGTCAGATTGTCTTGCCAGGAAATTTACCCACTAGATTACAATTTCAATGGAAACCAAAGGCTATGACACCTTCATAATCCACTTACAAACTAGAACAAACTCGATCCCTGGGATCAAATCCCCTACCTTTAAAAGGGAGTAAAATGACAAGGTTCGTAACATCAACTACAATGCTTTAATAGGCCCAAAAAATGAAGATTTGTTTCTGGTCTTTGACATTCAGCAAACGTAAGCGATGATTGATGCGATTGTGTTTTCTTTTTTTCTTTTATTTTTGGTCCTGACAATGCTGGTTTGACACTATTGCACTAGTTGTTATTGTTATCACTGCTGCAAAATACTTCCATTTTCTTTTAGTATGCATTTTTGGACGTGCATCATAATAACTTTGAATTGAAGCCGACACCACACACGAAATTCTGACTCACCCAAAATTTTTACATGAAAAAAGATATTATGCGCAGGTCCTGAAATTACGCGCGCGCTAACCAGAAACAAATATATTTTTTGGCCTTACTGTGATTTCATCGAGTGTTTCAATGAAATTAGGCCATTCAGAAATAGAACGCGTCAAACCTCTTAATTTCTCTTGATTTCACCCCATTTTGTACCGCTACCGTTGATACCAAATATGCTATTTTGGCAATGCGTGGTTTCTAGTCATTATGAGAATCTCACTATATAATTTTGATACCTCTTGTGACGCAAGCTTTTAAAATACATCCAAATTTTGCATTTTTAAAAGATCCTTGGCTGCTTTCTGCTACTTTCTAAATTGATTTCCCGTCTTCAGCAAATTGTAATTGATCTTATATTTGCAGTATTTGAACTGGTATTTACATTGTAGCTCTGTAACTTTTATTTCATTACATTTACGTACTTTGCATTCTAAAATCGACATCCAGTCGTTGTTTACAGCAAAGCCTAGTCGCCAATACATATAGAATAAGGGTCAGTGCAGATTTCCAAAGTGTGCTATAACTCTTGTTATGCATGAAAAATTTTATGAAATTGTTGAAAGGTTGTATTTTCTCCTTAAATTCACATATAATGGAGACAAAAATCGTATAGATTACACCTTTATTAAGCGGTTTTGGAGCACTGGTGCCTTAAAGAATTAAACAGCAATACAGCTTATCCCAAACAACATTGAAAGTAAAGTTAATAGCGGTAAAACATTATTTACCAGCAAAATAATTAATTGCAAAATTAACTTTTAAAATGGCCAATTTAGATAAAAAAGATTTTATTTGAAAACTGAGATATTCAAACTGGATTATACAGTTTTCAATTAGTAAGACCTGATCAAAGAATGGTAAAAATCGGAGATAAAAGTAAAGACAGGAGGACCCATTATGACATAGATTGCGATAAAAATATAAAGATATTCATTTGTTTTCAAGCGAAATGTAAAGAGTTATATTATGTCTTTATCACACAATAGCATGTGCAACTGTTATTTTGAAGGGACGTCTCCGTAATGAACTTGCAACAGTTTTGGGAGTTCAAAGTCCGAATTTCGTTACGCAAAATTGTACAGTTAAATTACATTCTCATGTATAAAAGGCAAAACAACCCTGTTTTTTAAGTGAAAATTACCAAATTTCTGGAAAGGTATCACTAAAGAGGCACTGAAGAATGTCAAATATTTAGCCTGATCGAAACCATTTAAGGATAATCGCTATCATACCAATCCATAATCCAATAACACTAGGTCAAAATTTGTAAGACAATAGTTGTAAACATATAGACACAAACAGCACAGAACAGACAGTAAATAGACGGTACACAAACAAAGTCAAATTCATGAAAGAAAGATATATGGACCTCTGGCCAAAAGACCAAGAAGTGATGTCAGGTGTTTCGAAAATAGTAAGCGCATCCTGCCCCACATGTGGCACCCGCCATATATCAATCTGTAAGTCAGATAGGTAGTGGTCACTAACTAAGGCCCCATGTCACCGATGCCATCAGTGATCATTTGTCGAAGAGAGATATTGTATTTATCTACCAGCTTGCAATACCTGCCAAAAAAGCGTTTGAATGTAGAGACAAGTCTTGCTCTGGTGTAACCTTGATTTAACAGTTTGTAAGAGAGATGGCCATGTCTCTCTACAAAATCACCATATGAACTGCATGCTCTTGCATATCGAATAAGCTGGGAAATGTATACCCCATAAGCAGGTGAGAGTGGAATATTACTGATGAGGTTTGGAAAATTGATTATACTAAAGTTGAAATCATCTCTCTTGTCATATAGCCTAGTAGAAAGGTGACCATTAGAGTCAAATTCAAGTAAAATGTCCAGATATGAAGCAGAAGAGGCCGTTTCTGTAGTTTCTTTAATCTCCAATTCTGGAGGATAAATCATAGCGAGATATTTACAGAATTCAGAGTTATTCAATGAAATAACATCGTCTATGTATCTAAATGTAAGGTTGAAAGTTCGAGCTACAGAGACCTTTTTCTGCTTGATAAGGTTCTGGATAAATTCTGCCTCGTATGAGAACAGACATAAGTCGGCAAGTAAGAGAGCACAGTTGGTGCCAATGGGAATTCCTATACACTGTTGGAAAATGTGTCCTCCAAATTCAACAAATATGTTGTCAATGAGGAAATCAAGCATACTGATAATGTCTTTCTCGTTATAAAACACTTTAGCGTTAGTAATATTTTTAACAAAATATGTAATATTATACCCTAATACCACATATTTGTAACGGCGTGAACCGTTTTTGTAGAAAAATGCTTGGTTTGATGATGTTTTTCAAGCGTTCTTTCAATTTATCATGTGGTATTGTGGTATTCAATGTGGAAAAATCGAAAGTTTTAATAGATGTTATTTTTGAAACAGATCTTGATTTCAAAGTTTCCAAGAGTTCCTTCGAATTTTGTAATATCCACATTTGATTTACACCACTCCGAGAAAAGACAACATCACAGTATGCTTGAAGTCCCCGTTAAACAGTACAAAGAACAGAAGTCAGTATCTTCGATAACTCTGTTGTTGAACATTTTGAAGATCCTGCTATAAACCTAGCTTTGTTAGGTGTTTTGTGGAGCTTTGGAATCCAGTGTATAAGTTAGGCAAGTTATTTTCGTCATCCTTGGTTGCAATATTAAAAGTATCCATGAATGACTTATAGTTAGCCAAAATTTCAGATTTGTTGAATATTGATTGTCTGTAAGTGGAGTTGGTGGAGGTCTCAGTTACACTAAATTCAGTTATAAGACATCTAAAATAATACGTCTTACAGACAAATACAATGTTATTGGCAGCTTCATCAACAGGGACGACAACATGTAATGGATGTCATTCAAACACTTAAAAACATCCGGATGTTTAAATACAGAATAGGGTCTTCTGCAAACATGTGATGTGATGTTAATCGGCTTTGCTTCTTTCAGATGTGGAAGGGCGTTTTGAAATTTGTTAGCCAAACGTATTCAGCTGTAATCCATTGAAACAATTCCCTTTGGTTGTCCTCGTGTAAACACCGCTTCCCCTTTAAGCAACCTCAACCTCTACTGCCCTCACTTTCTCTGTAATTGTAACAAAGTTGGGCGGTCTTCACATCTTCATAGCTCTTACAATGACGTCGTTGGTTGGGAAATTCGGCGTAGAAAACCGTAATTGGGAAAGTCATATTTAAGTCCGACTTCAGGTTCTCTTTACAATATAAAATCAAGATTTGACAACTTTAAGGCTTATGAGGAAATATTTGTTACCCTTGTAGTATTTTCTCTCATCCTGCAGATCCGACGATGTTGCATCTGACAGTGGGTATGTTTGCTTACAGTCTTTACTTATTAAGAATGAGAAAACTAGCATTCATCATATGTAAGAGGTACATTGTGAAGGAAAACTCTCATTTCATATCAGTGCCGAGAACCAAAAGCTGTCTCTAAAACTCTCATCAACTGCAAATTTTGCTACATCCTTTTCAGACCTTGACATTGTCAGTTAAAAGTGCTGGACTATATTGTTTATAATATTCATTCTCCTTGACATTATTTTGCGTTTTAGGCAAGTCCTTGTACGACTTGGCACACCTGTAATGTGATGAAAGAACGCCTGTTAAGAGAACGGATACTTTTCAGGACAGTATTTCTAAAACCAGTTAAACCGGTTGAGTCACTTCACCAGGGTGACTACACGCAACGAGCGCACAGTATTTTCAACCACTCTCCAGGAAAATGTCAGTGACATGAAACATTGCACTTTCAAAATGTATGACAAATAAAATATTCCATAAACTTTAGCTCGAATATATAGCACAAACGTAAGGCTCAGAAGCAACAGATGCTGCCATATTATTGCATTATTGAAAATGTTATGCATATCACGTTTTCTTGCCGCCAAGGGTCACTCACCCCAGAAAAACATATCTGACTGCATGCACAGGTCAGGTGATTACAATCTTAGAACTGAGCGACGTCATAGCATTTCCCCTTGTGTTGTCGACGAGAAAAGGTATATTTCATCAGCTCAACTGACGTCTCATTTCTTAAGAGGCAAATACCAACTCCAACTCCAGGTAGGTGTTTAATGATCCAAGCATTATGCATTGTTAGTCCAAATTTAGAGAAGTGACGCAAGAATCATCTTTTATTTTTACACCATGATTAACGCTCATTGGCGCTTAATAGTTTGACGAACAGAACATATTGAAATCCTGTGTTAATAGTCGGTTCTGTTCGTCATCAAACGGTTTGTTACTGATAATTAAATTTAATCTCGTACTAATCGTAGTTCAACGAATTCTCGATATGCCGCTTACGGGCAGTTATTAGGATATTAACAAAAGACTTATTTGAATACCCCTGAGAGCTTCAGCATTTTAACCGATTTTTGCGGTTTGACATTCCTAAGGACATTGCAAGCTCTGTTTAAAAATACTGACTGTTGAACCTCTATGTATCGGAATAGCCTTTCCCAGGCATTATTTTATTATTTTGCATTGTCTCCTCACAAGTACCGGAGCATTCTGTATGAGTCAATTTAAGGTTAGCAAATTCGACGAAAGGATAGTCAAACCCTTATGTGTGCTGTATCAATATGTATTCCATCTGCACCAACCCTAGTATATTCCCATAGAGTGTCAACTTATCAATTATGAATTATTATAATGTAGATCATAATATATTTTATCTTACATCGTTGATTGTGCGATAGTGCAGACGCGTTGCAACAAGTAAATTTCTCGCTAATCGACAAGTCACGACAAAACTCAACTCAACACTTTGTTAACAACTACATTATGTTTGTAGTTGTCCACAATATTACTGTAGTTCAACAAAGGAGGAGACTAACATTTTTAATCAAGTTGAGCTTTGCAATTCGGAGGATGAGTTACGTCTTCAGTGCGTTTGAATTTCCACCTTGGGTGGTACACATGGTCATCATGATACCAAAACGTCGAGTTCTCCAACTATGACCTTCCCATAACCCTACTTTCCATATGAAAAATGCACATACTAAAACCATATCAAAGAACCTAACATGAATTCTTACGGTTCGACGTAAGACCATATTTCATATTTTAAAGCGTTATCATTTAACTCAGGTAGAACGCACCTTGGTGACAGATTGTCGAACTCTCAAATTTCTATAATTCTTTTCTGATCTACCACTTGTTGGGGCTCATTTTAGAGCTCTTAGAAAAAGAAACTTTCACCAACTTATTTTTTCGAAAATCCAAAATTTAGAATTAACACAGGAATAGCGGCCATTTTAAATTTCAAATATCGCAAAATGTTGGGTAATTTGTTACGGCATTTCTAAACTATGCACGCTGACAATACAACCCGATTTTTATTGTTGATTTGGTAAAAGAATGTGAAAGTTTAATGAAGGAAAGTTTGAGCAAAAGTTTAAGTCTTTTTACTTTCGAGGCGCATACTACATAACAACTGTCAACAGGCCTATACACAGATACAACCCGGGGTTAGCAATCTCTCCTTTGCGACCGCGCAGTCGGACCTGCACGAAGGTGTCAAAGAACTGGTCACACGGACTTAACCACGGTTACTGTTGTGGCTGTATACTACATTCTGTCTGTTGATTTTCCTGATTCATGGTGTAGACTTACCTTAGGAAAGGCTAATCATTACGGGCAATGAAGATTGTGTTACACCTACCTTTCCAGCTTACAGCGCCCATTAAAAATGATTCAATGTATGAAACATTTCCTCATGCTTTCCACACAGCTCAGGTGCTCACATTTTTAACGCAATTCTTGTATTTTTATCTCTTTGTCAAACAGTTCAAATTATCAATACGGTTTCAAACAAAATGGACGAAAGGTTTCTGACTTCGAATTCCTTGACATCGCTCGGGGTTATTATTCTTGTCAGTATTTCTGCACTTATCCATCGTTCTGATGCGAACATCTATGAAGTGGCAATTTTCACTGACGTCACCTCTACTGGGTTCAACCACTTGACCGTACATAACGACACCGGCGATGTGTACGTTGGTGGAGTGAATCAGCTGTATAGGTTGAATGCAGACTTGGAACTGTCAGCCAGTGTAACTACGGGACCGGAGTACGATGATGATGTTACAGCACACGATACGTTCAACAAAATACTGACAATAAACTACGATGGTGAGGGTGAACTTGTAACCTGTGGTGGATATCAAGGTGTTTGCCAAAAACGACATATCCATGATTTGTCCGTGACCAATGAAAATAGCGCCGTAGTTTATGTTGTTTCAAACAAGACCGATGAATGTACTGTTGGATTCATTGCACCACATTATCACTTTGGTCAACCACTGCTGTATGTTGGCTCAACAAGTACATCAGCAAATGCTGGTAGCCCGCTGGTTAGTGGCAGACTACTGCAAGGTAATAAGATATTTGAGGTTGTTGAAGACGGTACAGGAACGACAAGAGTTGATGTAGCTTCATCGTACATCACCACATTTCCAGTCAGCTATGTGGCTGGATTCAGCTACAGTGGTTACAGTTACTTTGTGACAACGCAAAAGTCATCAACATCAGGTTCGGAGTACATTTCCAAGCTTGTCCGTGTGTGTCAGAGGGCAGAGAGCAACTACTTCAATTCCTACACCGAAGTGACATTGAAGTGCAGAGATGATTCATACAACCTTGCTCAAGCAGCTTATCTCGCCAGACCTGGTCAGGATCTCACTCAGTCGTTGGCGTTGGATGACGATGAAAAAGTCCTGTTTGTTGCATTTGCTGTTGGTGCGAATGATCCACCGACACCGATCACAATGTCTGCAATATGTTTGTATAGAATGGGCTTGATTGAAAAAGCTTTCCAAGATGCAGCTGAAGGATGTATGACGCTTGATGGAATACCAGAGTACACTGCGTCATGGATGCAAGGTGCTTCTTGTGCTTCGGCGTTTCAGGTATGTGTGCACTCTTGATATTAGCCCACTTTAGTTCGACGTGTCATGCTTCCATTTCAACCTATCAATCACTGGTATTTGTCATCTTATCACAGATAATTACTGAGTCATTGACGTTCATTAATTCCAAATATTGGAGGATGAAGTTATCATACATATAACCCCAGTGCAATTTCTGGCTTAAATATCAAAGGAATTGTACATGGGATGTGGTGATGATTAAACTGTCGAAGAGCTATAGAACATTACGAGCAGAGACTACAAAATGTAGACAATTGTGCTTAAGAGTGCCTTGTTGCTACAGAAGGAAGCGAATATTTTACATTAACTTGAAGTCCAAATACATGATTGTTTGGTGTTTTGCACCTACACTCTATTATCGGGCTTTCCAAGCTGGGCTCAATTAACATCATCGCCAAAACAAATCACGGACTTCAAAAAACTTTCCATATACTGCTTTATATTTTTTTCACCTGATAATTTAGTAAATGTGGTGATAATATGGCAAAAGTATGTAAGAATCGCTCTAATCGCTCTCTATTATGCACAAATCCAAGTAATTCGGCAATTTATCTGCCTTTGCGAACGCAATTCTTAAACAACGACATAAATAGTTACTACTTAGGAGCCAAATTTTGCCTTCTAATTATTGTTTCTTATAATAAGTGCTTAATTGCACTTTGCTCAATCGTCTTTACTTTAATCGCCTGAACAGATTCTAGTCAGATTTTGTACACAGGTACCATATGCAACTTGCAAAAAGTGATTAAATTTTGGTTAGTGTGGCTTGCATATTAATGAAGTTATGCAATATAATTTTTCCGTACAATGGTTTCCCTATGGAGACAGTAATGACAGTGTAGGCATCTATCAAGAAATACTGCTCAAAATTTAATTAAACTTTTCACAGATGACAATCTCAGAACATTATGATGATACTGTGAGTGTCATGTCAATTATCTGCTCATTTGCATATTTAATGAACTTTTGTTATTAGTGACATAGCTCTGAAATTCCTGCACCAAACTTGTTGATCTGATATATATATAATTATACTTAGAAGCATTGGGCAGTGTCAAGTTAATAAATAGCTCATTTGCAGATTTTCTGAATTTTATAATTAGTCATATAACTCCGATATAACTGCACCAAATTTGACGAATTCTGCTGCAGATACTGATCTGACTAATATCTAACTGTGGTGTAAAGCACTTAGTAGTGTCAAGTTTATTAAGGGTTCATTTGCATATTTAATGAACTTTGTAATTAGGTATATAACTCTGAAATTACGGCACCCAAGTCAGTGAAATCTGGTACAGATATTTATCTGATAAATATCTAATTGTACTGACAAGCATTTGGCAGTGTCAAGTTAACAAATAGCTTATTTGCATATTTTATGAAGTTTTGTAATTAGTCATATAACTCCGAAATAACTGCACCAAATGTGATGAAATCTGCTGCAGATACTGATCCGACAGATATCTAATTGTGGTGTAAAGCATTTAGTTGTGTGGAGTTAATTAAGGGTTCATTTGCATATTTCATGAATTTTGTAATTAGTGATATTAATCCAAAATTAGATGAAACTTGCTACAGATATTGATCTGATAATATTTTATTGTACTTAGAAGAATTGGGCGTTTCAAGTTAATAATTAGCTCATTTACATATTAAATAAAATTTTGTAATTAGTGATTTAACTCTGAGAGTACTGTGCGAAAGTTGATGAAACCTGCTACATATAATGATATAACAGATATCTGATTGTTCTTATTACACGCCTCACACGGGTGTCGATTATATTGGTATGAATTGGGTTTATTGACAGGAATATTGAAAAACATAATACAATAAATCCTCTTCAGAGATAGTTACTCTGGCAGTAAGCTGTATACACGCCCGGTATACACGTCAAGTCTTATCAGAAGTCTGTCTTCCACTCTGCGTCGTGTGTTTAATTGAACTGCTATCAGAATATAAATGTCTATCTTTGTTCTTATGTTTTGGTTAATGATTATCCCTGGGTCTGCAAACGTTGCGTAACATCTCATTGTTCGTCGTTTCGTCACTTTAATATAAGACAGGTCAAAGGTACAATTGTTTTACACAACTTCATTACAGCCAAAAAGTATGCAGTAATTCATGTCATACTCTATTATTTCATGCGTCCAGTAGTGTCTGATAAATGTCAATACATGTCGAGTCATCAGCTGTCAATTTCAATGCTTGATAACTGAGTTTCTAATTTTGTCAAACTAAAAGTCATTCCTTCCATTCAGGGGCCACATTAACAGGTCAAGTTGTTGTGTTGAGTAAATGCTAAAATTATCTTGTCTGTTTACTGGATATCCAAGATTCTGTGAAGCCTACTACTATTAATGAAGCTGTTGTAAAACACGTGAGCACATTCAGTTCATATCTGGTTATCGTTTTGATACACACAAAACACAAAGAAAAAGGAACAACAGGAATACAAAGAATGCAAAACTGTGGAAGTACAAAACTCAGCACAAAGTGAAAGGAGAAAAGAGAGATACAAAGCTTTTCAATTTATGGCGCCTTTAACGTTGTTTATAAGTCATTTCTAGAAAGCCTTGAAAACACAAAATGACTCACGAAGATACTTATCGCAACATCTTTCGTATACAGCATGCGGAACTTTACTTTTCAACTTTCAGTTCTACAGGGGAATTCATGAATGCAATGCATTGAATTACTATCGGTGTGCAAATGGGGTGGACGATCAATATGGATATGCAGTGGAAAACTATTCAGATACTCTGGTGACGTCAATAGCTGTCACGACTGTGGAACAACATACTGTTGGCTTCCTGGGTACTGACGAAGGCCATGTTCTGAAGGTATGAAGGCACGTTGTGAATTGTCGCCTTCGTTCTACAATTGGTGATGTTAGACTATTGTATTACCTAAGATAGGTTGCATAATTATAAATTTCTGAGGTCATTACGTTACAAAACACAACCCATAGAATGAATTTATCGGTGTAGCAATAATGTATAAAAACATATATGTGAAAAATCACACTCATATTTATTTTATAGAGAAATGTTATCAGAAAGTGCAATATATTTCCTAATTAGCCAATCCGATGTAATATCACTTGATCATTATCTACAACAATACCACTTTCCTTAGTTAAAATTATGGAATTCCCTTCTGAGAAATAGTGAAGTATTCATTTTTAATAGTTTGCAAACATGCAGTATGCGCATTTTATCAACCAGTAGCCATCATGCAGTATTCGGCCTTCAGACATCGCGTAATCTAAGATCAAAATAACCTTTTCAAGACGTGATCAAGGAGTTCTGATGTTTGATTGCCTAGATCGTCAGCTAGAAAATATTTCAAGAATACCCGAAGAAAAAGTTAGTGATGCAGGACGGAATTCACAATACTAAGATAGTCTTACTGTGAATTATTGACGCAGAGCTAACAGTCCGTAGTGATACCGGGAAAACGACACTACCTGTGTGAACACATATGACGGGCTATCTCTACATTTGAATTTACAGAATGCTGAGTTCAAAAGTGTTTATTTGACAGGTTCATTTGGTCAATTCGTCCTATGCAAATACCTATGAAATTATTGACTTCGAGGAGAGTGACACGCAAGTTCTTCCCGATATGACGTTCGATTCCGATGAAAAACACTTTTACCGATTGTCTGCAAGAAGTGTAAGTTCTCAAATACATTGCATAAATTTTGACGTCAAAATACATTGATCAAAGCTATGATACAGACGCTGAACATAAATATCCTTTTGATATTGACCCAAAAAGGCGCTTGCAAGATGTTTGAGTGATCTACGATCAACATCTTCTAAAATGGAGCACTATATTAAGCTATCGTGGTTTATTTGACAGTTACTGACGTCATCCTTAACATTTCGATTATATAGCAATGTCCTTTATATTTAAAGGTTCGTAAACTGAAGGTAGAAGACTGCAACCAGTATACCACTTGCACAAGCTGTCTGGGATCAAGGGATCCGTATTGTGGTTGGTGCTTATTGGATAGGAGGTTTGTTATAATATACATATATGTATACATACGTCATGTGTTTTATATCGTTGGGTTTGACCCTATTTCATTTTATCAGGCAAATGCACTCTAAGGGACGGACCATTAGATCTGGGAGGGGGGTGGTCAAAAACAGAAAAAAAAAAATCAGAGCAGAAATTAGGAAAAAAAAATCTTCAAACTAGTTTGCAAAATAAAAAAAAAATAAATAAGAGGACAAAGGCGTAAAAAGAAAATCTGCAAAAGTCTTTAAATTTTGATTTTGTTTTAGATTTTACCGACAGTAAGCAACTTTCTGTATTTTTAATACATCCTCCCGGCACATTTTTAATTTTAATTTATACATTTAGAGTGACTGTATCCCTTATACTGGAAGTTGTGATTATCTTATCTTTTCAGGACTTTTGTATTCTGATCACTTGAAAATTATGAAATTATAGAGCCTGTTTTCTACTTGTTTCTTGCGTACAAACCAAGCAGGTACACTAGGTAAAACATTGAAACTATGGTATGGTTGTCAAGACAGAAAGTTGTATTTGCCTTTTAAGATCAAGGTAAACAGATGCAGGCCACATCAGTTTCATTTTTTTCACAGCATTTTATTACAATGATGAATGCAAGAATGGGTGAACAAGTAGAAACACGTCAATAATGATAAAACAACATATCAAGTCATTATGTATTATTTTGCTTTTAAAAAGGCATTTTCATTCTTTTTTCTCAAAAAACAGCCTCAAATAAGAACAGCAACACATGTTTTAACATTCAACAATACACTACGTAGAATGCCATCTATCCAACAAATCCCAACACAAAAACACATAAAAGGGTTGAACTTTGAAAGTTTCTCGATAGCAAATACTGAATAAATCTGCATGGTTAATCGTTTTTGTGTAGCAAATTTCAAAGAAATTGGACAAGCCCTTCAGAGCATACAGATTTTTTGACCATGAATGGCATAAATTGCCCAAAAAGACAAATATTGAAATTTCAACACATCTATACACATCCAATCAATTTGGACATGCTGCTACAGAGAAATAGATGTTTTGATCAAAAAGGGCAACAATTGCTCTAAAAACACAAATATGCAAATTTCACTGTATTATATTTAGCTTATTTTAGCTTCTCAGCTTGTCAAAATCAATTGTAAATCATGAGATATGCATGATGTTTGGTGGGGTGAATGTAGGCATTTCACCACGCAGTAGAAAGGGAAGCCAGGAAACCAAAATAGTCAATTTTCAAAACTATACGAAGCTACTGAGGAGCAAGAAGACCATGTTTCAGAGGAAGATGTGTAATCCGAAAAAAATGCTCCCAAAGTGCCACCAAATAACACCATTTTTATCTCTATCTTTCAAAAGCTCCAACGGCCGGAGGGGGGACACCCCCTCCTGACCTCCCCCCGCAAAAATACTCCCCAAGTGCCACCAAACAACACCATTTCAATCTCTATTTTTCAAAAGCTCCAACGGCAGGAGGGGGACACCCTCTCCTGACCACCCCCCGCAAAAATACTCCCCAAGTGCCACCAAATAACACCATTTTAATCTCTATTTTCAAAAGCTCCAACAGCAGCAGGGGGACACCCCTCTCCTGACCTCTTTCCAGTGACCGCTTGCGTGGCCGCTTGTGGTGCTTGGCACCACATGTTTGCCCTTCAGACAGCGACGAACGAAAAAAAATTATAAATCTGAAAATTTACTCTGAAAAAAAAATTTGCACAGCTAATCTCAATAGGAAAAAAAAATTCAGAAATTTACAATAGTAAAAAAAAATTTCACAATTTCATTGTGACCACCCCCCCTCCCAAGGTCTAATGGTCCATCCCTAAATTTACAGTTGGCTCGAATGTAGGGTAATGTAGGCAACCTCTTCGTTCATTTAGGAGCATTTTAATTTCCATATGAGATCCCTTGCTTTCGATCATAGGGATATTTGTCTGTATCATACAAAATACGTATTACGCTATGACAGTTCATAAATCTGTTTGCAGTTCATAGTTGTTTGGCATGCTCTTTGAAATATCATTTCGCCCAATTGTGATATTGTTTGACTTTTCCTATCGACTATTTTGTTTTCAGTTTAATTGCAAATTCCATTTGAAACGTAAATCGAGTTGAATTTTGGCGTTTTCACACAACTGCCAGTAATATTTAACGAATCACGCGTACTTAGAGATTATCAACTTCTGTATTTAACCATAAAATAACACTTCTGACGTTAATCTTTAATCAAAGGTAAACAACCAGCGTCTCATGTATTGAGATAATTCAAACCATTATCTCAATAGATAACGGTGTGACAAAACCATATGGGAGAATGCATAATGATAATACTCAAGCTGCAGGATGTCACTTCGACAAATATTATGAAGATTTTGCGATTTTTACTGTTTTCTAGATGTTCGACATGGGCAAGCTGCGAAGATTCTCATCCTTCATCAAGGTGGCTTCATTATTTCAACGATGACAACGAGTGTGTTTGAATGGCGATAGAATCGATAGATCCTGAAGATAGAATACCGATAAATGTGGCAAATCCGGTATGATAATACACTGAAAAATTGCCAAGGCAAATATTGCACTAAAGCTAAACGATAATGAAAATGTGAATTTTACTTGTGATTTTAAGGCCAAAATATATTGTGCAACCGTAGCGATTTCGAACTTTTGAACAAAGATGATCGATGGATTTGGTTTGTTAATTTATCATACCTTTGGCTTGAAATGATGTGCTATTTGATGTGACATGTCGATTCTCTCGAATAATAATCATTGTAATTAGTCGAGTGCATTAAATCACCGAATCACAACCGTCTCATTGCAGTGTACATTTGTAGACAATATTTCATATTTTCCCGATGAAGATTCTATCAGACGAATTAGTTTAGAAATGTGTACGAATATTCGAAGATATTGCATGTGTGTCTCCCAAAGTCACGGTGAACTTTAAATTATAGAGTAATTAAAATAGTTTGTATATTTGGCACAGTCCAATTACACTGTGCCTTATAACCTTTGACGAATTCCAAATGCCGAAAATAGTTTTAAACTAGTCTGAAAGCTGACATCCCAAAGAAGCAAACAAGCAATAAACAAACAACACTATGACCTGACACGACTGCCTGCATCCAGGGTACGTAAATAGTCATATTACGATCTTAATTTTGACCAGAGTACGTTCTTTTTTCGGATCCTTGTGGGTTGTCTCATCGCAAGAGAGCTTTGGATGGGCTGCCGGAGTTTCTCCACGCAGACAATGACCAAGCATTATAGACTTTGTAATGAACTTGAACGTGTCGTATCGCATTCGTTCATTCCCACCATGCATCACTGAAATGTCCATTTTCCCTTAACCAAACCAACACCTGATATTTGTTAGCAGAAAGCTAACTATGACAATGATTAATTAGATCACGCCAGGTTGACGTGACACAGACATGTGTATTCACACAATATATCACGGAAGGACAGGGGCTGGTGCTTTTCAAACACTGGATGCAAAATAAATTAACCCCAGTCTCCTGACTACAGTAAGGTACTAGTGTAATTTCAGAAGAAAATCATTATCAGAATGGCCAACACACTTCACACTTACAAGATTAAATTACACAAAATCAATCAAAAGAGAAGGAAAATAACAATTAGGGCATTGGACATAATCATAGGTTACTTATCACAAGATGATGATGATGATTTTGTTGTTGTGTTGTTGTTGTTGTTGTTGTTGTGTTGTTGTTGTTGTTTGTGGTGGTGGTGGTGGTGGTGTGGTGGTAATGGTAGCTGTCGTGCTTACGGTAGCAGTCTTTGTCATGATATAGGGGAGGGAAAGAAGGAGGGGGAGAAGCAAGATGCGGAAGAGAAAGAAGAGGAAGAGGAGGATTTTAATAACGGATGGAATGTTGGTGAAAGTGATGACAGTAGCAACAGTCTTGGTGATGTTTATGGTAGCGGTATCAGTGACAGAGGAATCGATTGTATATAAAGTAATTTTTAGCTCACATGTTTACACATGTGAGCTAATGTCGTAGCGATATCTCTCTGTCTGTCCATGTGTGTGTGTGTGTGAGTGTGTGTGTGTGTGTCTGTCTGTTTACACGATAACTCAAAAATATCTGAACGGATTCAAGTAAGATTTGCTAGACAGGTACAATATCCTAATGACAAGAACTGGTTGGATTTTGGTTAGTGTGGCATGGATATTAATGAGGTTATGAAATATAATGGTTTTCTATGGAGACAGTAATTACAGTGTCGATATATCAAGAAATATAGCACAAAATATCCTTAAAAGTTTCACAGATGACAATCTCAGAATATTATGTATACAATATTTCATATTTTCCCGATGAAGATTCTATCAGACGAATTAGTTTAGAAATGTGTACGAATATTCGAAGATATTGCATGTGTGTCTCCCAAAGTCACGGTGAACTTTAAATTATAGAGTAATTAAAATAGTTTGTATATTTGGCACAGTCCAATTACATTGTGCCTTATAACCTTTGACGAATTCCAAATGCCGAAAATAGTTTTAAACTAGTCTGAAAGCTGACATCCCAAAGAAGCAAACAAGCAATAAACAAACAACACTATGACCTGACACGACTGCCTGCATCCAGGGTACGTAAATAGTCATATTACGATCTTAATTTTGACCAGAGTACGTTCTTTTTTCGGATCCTTGTGGGTTGTCTCATCGCAAGAGAGCTTTGGATGGGCTGCCGGAGTTTCTCCACGCAGACAATGACCAAGCATTATAGACTTTGTAATGAACTTGAACGTGTCGTATCGCATTCGTTCATTCCCGCCATGCATCACTGAAATGTCCATTTTCCCTTAACCAAACCAACACCTGATCTTTGTCTGCAAGCAATAATACATCAATGTTTAAAGAACGAACTTCAGATTAACTCAGATGATGAGAGTAGCACAACATACTCTCTTTCAACCTTATCTGAAGAGGAAATATTGCAGAACCATTCAACAGTTTTAAGTGAGTTTGGCATCAAGTTAGCGCAAGATGACAAGGTATTACCTAATCTATATTGGATTCCTAAGATCCATAAGAATCCTTATAAACAACGTTTCATAGCTGGTTCCAGTAAGTGTACAACAAAACGCTTGTCACAACTTTTAACCATCATTTTATAACCATTAAATCTGGTTTGGTACGGTATTGTGACAAAGTTTATGAAACTAGTGGGGTCAATCAAATGTGGATATTAAAGAACTCCAAAGAATTGTTACATATTTTACAAAATAACAAAAACATGTACAATTCAATCCACACATTTGATTTTTCAACGTTGTACACAACCATCCCACATAACAAACTTAAAGACAGGCTATCATCTCTCGTGAAGAAAGCCTTCTTTCACAAGAATGGTAGTCGTAGGTATGAATACATTGCCATCAAGCGCAACTTGGGCTATTTCACCAACAACAGCGATGCCAAACTCAAATACAGTGATGTTGAGGTGATTCAAATGCTATATTTCCTTATTGACAACATATTTATCAAGTTTGCTGGCATGACATTCAGGCAAACCATAGGCATTCCCATGGGCACAAACTGCGCCCCACTGCTTGCAGACTTATTTTTGTATTCGTATGAAGCAGAGTTCATACATTCACTTCAGAAATCTGGATGTAAGAGGATTGCCAAGCGATTTAACACACCCACAGATATATCGATGATCTCATCAGTTTAAACAATCCTGGTATATCCAATTATCTACACCACATCTACCCAGATGATTTAGAAATGAAAGAGACAATTGAAAGTGTGGACTCGGCTTCATACCTAGAAGTATTGTTGATTGTTTGAAATTAGACAAAATACACTATATACTAAGCTGTATGACAAAAGAGACGATTTCAATTTTAAAATCATAAACTTTCCCTTTTTGTCGAGCAATATACCATCATCTCCAGCTTATGGTGTGTATATTTCACAACTTCTTAGATACAGTAGAGCATGCAATTCATATGAAGACTTTCGAGTTAGACACAGCCTATTAGCTCAAAAGTTAGTGAGGCAAGGGTTCTCAGAAAGTAGATCAGTGAAATCATTTAAGAAGTTCTACGGTAGATACGGAGATGTTGTATCAAAATATGACCTGTCTGTTACTCAAATGATGAGTGACAGCATGCCAAATTTTGACTCACAAAAGTAATTTGGTGAATTCACCAAATAACAATGGATTTGTCGCTTTGGGTCAATCTTGACGGGTGCGGCTAGCTGGCAGGGTACGCTTACCCATTCCGGACACCTGGTACCACCACTACTTTGTGGTTCAAGATAACCCCATTGCCTTTGTCATTTTCAACATGTTCGTTGGACCTGGTAACTTTCTTAGTTACCTTGAATGATAACGATTATTGGACCTGATTTGATATCTATTGTTAGCAGAAAGCTAACTATGACAATGATTAATTAGATCACGCCAGGTTGACGTGACACAGACATGTGTATTCACACAATATATCACGGAAGGACAGGGGCTGGTGCTTTTCAAACACTGGATGCAAAATAAATTAACCCATGTCATTTTTGGAAATGCATCATAACAACTTTGAATTGAAGCCGACCACCACACGAAATTCTGACTCACCCAAAAATATTACGTGTAAAAAGACACAACGAGTGCGCAGGTCCTGAAATGACGCACCTGCTGACCAGAAACACATCTATTTTTTGGCCTTACTGTGATTTCATGGAGTATTTCAATGAAATTAGGCTATTCAGAAATAGAACGCGCCGTTAAGCTTAATTTATCTTGATTTCATCCCATTTTGTACCGCTACCGTTGATACCAAGTATGCTATTTTGGCAATGCGAAGTTTATAGTCACTATGAGAACCTCACTATATATTTTTTATACCTCCTCTGACCCAAAATTTTCAAATACATCCAAATTTTGCAACTGTTTTTCAAGATCCTCGGTTACTTTCAATTACTTTCTAGATTGATTTACCCCCTTCAGTAAATTATAATTGATCTTCTATTTGCAGTATTTGAACTAAATTGGTATTTATATACAATGTAGTAGCTGTGTAACTTTTATTTCATTACATTGACACACTTTGCATGCTAAAATCGACATCCAGTCGTTATTTTTAGTAAAGCCTAGACGCCAATACATTTATAATAAGTGTCAGTGCAGGTTTCCAAAGTGTGCTATAACTCTTGTTATGCATGGAAAGTTTTACCAAATTGCTAAAAGCTTGGAATTTCTCCTTAAAATCCACATGTAATGTAGACAAAAATCGTATAGATTACACAATTATTAAAGCGGTTTTGAATTAAACAGCAATACAGCTCATCCCAAACAACATTGAAAATGAAGTTATAGCGGTAAAGCATTATTCTCCAGTAAAATGATTGATTGGAAAATTAACTTTCAAGATGGTAAATTTAGATAAGAAAGATTTCGTTTTGAAAACTGAGATATTAAAAGTGAATTATACTGTTTTGAAATAGTAAGAGCTCATCAAAGAATGGTAGAAATCGGCGTTAAAAGTAAACACAGGAAGACCCATTATGACATAGATTGAGATAAAAATATGATTCATTTGCTTTCAAACGACATGTAAAGAGTTATATTATGTCTTTATCAAACAGTAGCATGTGCACCTGTTATTTTGAAGGAACGTCTTCTTGATGAACTTGCAACAGTAAAGTCCAAATTTCATCATGCAATATTGTACAGTAAAATTATATTCTAATGTGTAAAAAGGAACAACAATTCCCGTTTTTCAGTTGAAATTGTCAAATTTCTGGAAAGATATCATTAATGAGGCACTGAACAATTTCAAAGTATTATCCTGATCGAAACCCTTTAAGGACGTTAATCGGCTTTGCTTCTTTAAGATGTGGAATGGCATTTTGAAACTAGTTGGCCATCCATTGAAATAGTAATGGTGAGTTCGATGTGGTTGTCCCCGGGGAACACTGCTTCCCCTTCAAGCAACCTCTACTGCCCTCACTTTGTTTGTACTTGTGACAAAGTTGGGCGGTTTATCTCTCTTCATAGCTCAGTCTACGCCCTTACAATGACGTCGTTGGTTGTGTTATTTGGCGTAGAAAACCGTAATTGGGAATGTCATTTTTAAGTCCGACTTCTAGTTCACTCTACAGTATAAAATCAAGATTTGACATCTTTAGTGCTGTTATGAGGAAATATCTGTTACCCTTGTATTATTTTCTCTCATCCTGCGGATCCGACGATGTTGCAACTGACAGCGGGGTATTTTTGTTTACAGTTTTACTTATTAAGAATGAGAAACTTGCATTCATCATATGTAAGTGGTACAATTTGAAGGAAAAGTCTCATTGCATATCAGTGCCGAGAACCAAAGTTCTCTCTAAAACTCTCAAAAACTGCAATTTTTTCTCCATCTTTTTTAGACCTTGACGTTGTTAGTTAAAGTGCTAAACTATAGCTTATAACGTTCATTCTCCTGGATATTTTCTGCATTTTAGGCCGGTCTTTGTACGACGCGGCAAACCTGTACTGTAATGAAAGAACCCCTCTTAAGGGAATGGGTACTTTCTAGGACAGTATTTCTAAAACCAGTTTTGAGTCACTACAGAAGGGTGACTACGTGCAACGAGCGCATAGTATTTTGAACCACTCTTCAGGAAAATGTCAGTGGCATCAAACGATCCCCTTTGAAAATGTATGAAAAACATAAATATTTCATAAATATTAGCTCGAACGAATAGCATAAACGTAAGCGTCAGAAGCAACAGAGTGCTGCAATATTATTGCATTTTTGAAAACATAATGCATGTCACATTTCTTGCCGCCCAGGTTTACTCACTCCGGAAAAACATATCTGACTGCATGCATGGGTCATGTGATTAAAATCTTAGAACTGAGCGACATCATAGCGTTTCCCCTTTCGTTGTCGACGAGGAAAGGTGTATTTCACCAGCTCAACTGACATCATTTCTTTAGAGGAAAATACCAACTCCGTCTCCAGATAGGTGTTTAATGATCAAAGCGTTAGTCGAATTTTAGAGAAGTGCACGCAAGAATAATATTTTATTTTTACACCATGACTAACGCTGATTGGCGCTCAATAGTTTGACGAACACCACATGTCGGAATCCGGTGGTAATAGTAGGTTCTGTTCGTCATCAAACGGTTTGTTATTAATAATTAAATTGAATTGCGCACTAATCGTAGTTGACTTCAACGAATTCTCCGATATGCCGCTTATGGGCAAATGTTAGCAACATAATTATTTGAATACCCCTGAGAGCTTCAGCATCTCAACCGATATTCGCTGTTTGATATTCATAATGACATTGCAAGCTCTGTTTAAATATACTCACTGTTGAATCTGTATGTATCGGAATAGCCTTTCGATCAAGTCATTAATTAATTATTTTGCAATATCTCCTTGCCAATTCGAATGTTCTGTCTGATGTAAACTCATTGTTGCTCAAAGTCGTGAATAAATTTCAGCAATTTACAAACTGGAGTATGTGGAGTATTCTGTATGAGTCAAGTTCAGATTAGCAAACTCGGAGAAAGGATAGTCAAACCTTTATGTGTACTGTATCAATATGAATTCCCTCTGCACCGACCTTAGTATATTCCCATAGAGTGTCGACTTATCAATAATGAATTATTATCATTTACATCTACGTCAAAATATATTCTATCTTACATCGCTAATTGTGCGATAGTTCAGAAGCGTTGGAATAAGTAGATTTCTCGCTTATCGAAACGTAACGACAAAACTCGACACTTTCTATAGACAACTGCTTTACGTTTGTAGTGGTCCTCAAAAGTGTGTTCATTACAGACCATGCCAAATAAGCGCCATCACGCAGTTGTAAATAGTCCATGAGTGTATGGCCAATTGCTAATTTCACTACTGCTTCACTGTACAAGCAACCACGAAGAATGAATCACCAGGTTCTTTTGCGATGAAGACTGCGACTTAAAAACGATTAAAATTGCAAGGTTCACTTTGCATTTTGTGGTTGCGGGAGTATGCGGTTATTCAGCCTGGGATATATTTGAATTCGTTGTATAATAGGATTTTATACACAGCCTGCATGTACAAGCGGTGTTGACACGCAAAATTGCCTAAATTCGAGTAAAAAAGTTTTTAGGCTTAAGTAACAAAGAAAAACATGCACAGAATCACATACCCTTTGGTAAATTCATGCGCTGCAGTAATCGAATTAGAAGATGTATGCAGTCATCCGACAGAACGCGGAAGGAAAAAGGTACGTAACATCAACTACAATAGCTGTATATATACGATGTCGAAAACCGGTTTAAAAGTCGATGAATAAAGTGTTTAACACATATCAGCAGTGACAATATTTTTTCTTTGATGAGTTTTAAAATCTTTAATACTGTTCTGTTCTGTTTTCTGTCGCCGGTATTCAAGTCTTTACTTTTTTTGTTTACTACTTCAGACGATGTCTTTGCTGTCTGAACTATATCATCGCTGCTCTGAAGTCAAATTTGCCAAGTCGTGGGCCTTCCATGGTTATCACCATCAGATTATTTATTACATCTTCACTCGGACGACTACATTTCAATGTTTTGATCCTGTGTTGGATACTGAACCCACTTCCACATGGGACAGATGAGACTGGAATCAGGACTTCAATTATGGCCACCTGCAATATTCGGTAAAGAATCACCGTGACGATATTCATAAAGAAGCATGCAAACCACCATAAAACTATTATTTCTAAGTCCGCGTAGCATTAGCTGAAATTATTGATATTCGACGAGGATATATTCAGGGTTCATAAGTACAAATCAGGAGCAATGGAAAAAAGAACATTTTTTGAAATAACGATGAATTCTATTGAACATGTTACATTTGTATTGGTACAGCCTTGAAGGAAACAATTGACGCGACGTGATTGACAAAATGTAGGACAAAATATTTCAAAATCATGAACGTGTTTTGTCAGCAATCTTTTTATTTTTAGTCAGGGATAAACTGCGCATTGGAAGGAAACCACATGTGCTCATATCTTTGTTACGGACACTGTTTTTTTCAATGCGTATCAGATTACGCATATGTAAATTAAGTTTGCGTACTTCAGAGAAATTATGCGTGAAATACGCAGGGTTTTGAGTTCACGGAAGCTCTGTAAAAAAGACCTAAAATGTATATTATAGAAAACGCACAACAACCAAAAAGTGTGTGTAAAATGTCGCCTGCAGCGTAGGGGCAGTTCACATTTCTGTGCAAGATTCATGTCGATGAAAGTTATATTTACTGTAAAAAATTTTTTATATTATATAACTTTAACACTGGTGTAACCTTCACATATTAGCAAGAGCCACCAAAAGTCCGAATATATGGAAATGTCAGGCAATTTTACAGTAAAAACAAACTTTCCTCGACTTGAATATTGCGATGTTTTTATAAATGTCATCGCCAACAAAATATAGAAGCAGAAACTGCATAAATATATACATGACATTTTCAGAAAAGCGTAGCGCATTAACACACATAGGGACGTCATTTGTTTACCTGCAGAATTCTAGAACATGCAAGCAACATGATACTAGTACATACGTGACCAACAGAGATCAAAGCAGAAATCGAGGTGTAAGTTGGACAAAAGCGTGAAGTAAATTGTCGTAATTTACACTGAATAGGCACGCATTAATATACACAGGATTTCACTAGAATTTTGAAATCTCAACTGATGTCATCGGCGCGACTCCACTGTCACCACTACGATCTGAGCGAGCATGCATAATATTATGCTGGCTGCCTGTGTATGAATGGAACGTTTGCGGATAGAAACGCGAATCAAAACGCGGATAGAAACAAGAATCGAGGTAGTTCAGATATACACGCGATTGCCAACATTTGGACGCAGTGGGCCTGTCTACAACTTTTGAGGGCTAGCGCAATTTTGTTTACAGTAAAACTTCTAAATACAAAAGTAGGTCTAAAATTCGAAATTTTGGCACCGGGCCGGGGCGTGGTGCGTAAAAACTGCACGAATGTGAGGGCGCTTTCCCCATAGCTTTACACAGGCAGGTGAATGTACGTATATGATAATGTTTGATATTGTTTGAAAAGGTAAATGTGTTACGTAATTCTAAAATAACATGAAATTATTGTATTTCATCACCATACCATT
The DNA here is from genome assembly GCF_041260155.1 of Ptychodera flava. Lineage (NCBI taxonomy): Eukaryota > Metazoa > Hemichordata > Enteropneusta > Ptychoderidae > Ptychodera > Ptychodera flava. The sequence continues at coordinate 13,601,064 of NC_091933.1, read as the reverse complement.
TATGGAATAGCTTTTTCCATTTAAAAATGTTCACTTTCAATATGCTTGCACAAGAAGCGAAGCAGATGGCCTTTGAACCGTTTTATTAATCTGGTTGTTACATAGGGGCCTATATGTAAACGTGTCTGCATGACTTGGGTAAAATATACTTGGACGAGCTAGATAAAGTACACTTGGTTTTGTTTGGTTCTGCGGCCTTAATTTGTCCTGAAGGCATTCCAAAGAAAAGTAATGTGAAACAAGAAAAAATCTGACAATGTCATTCAAATCATAAAATAGTATTGAAAAAGGAAAAGGTAGTCCTTCGCCAGTTATTCGTAAGACCTTGCTTTTCAAAATCCAAGGTTGGCATGGCGCAACTTCACATTAGTTGATAATAGACACTAGCAATTTTGCTTTACCATTAATAATGATCCGGCATATAGTAGCTTTGGGAGTACCCTTGACAGTTGCACTTGTAATTTGTGTTTGCAAAACATAAGCTGATTGGTCACAAAGGGGTTGGCCGTGTAAACACTAGCGCGGTCAATGCCAAAAAAAAGGCGTGGTCCTGGGACAGTGACAGTAAAATTGAATATTATAATATCATCAAAGTTGTTAATGATTTTAAGTTGTTGGTTCGGATTTATTGACCCGGATCCTTAGAATTTCATTTTACTAAATAATCTAGCCGACGACAATAGTCCATCGTAAAAGTTAACTGTGAAAACTGTCTGTTAAGGGACTCGCAAATGAAATTATGAATTTACCATCCGTTTTGATATATTGGATAGAAACAAATTTTGAAATTGAGAATTTCGTTGCCATTTTAAACCCATGTCTCAGAAATCCCCACGTACTCATGCACTCAATTCGAACGCTGCTGCAAAAGCGTTGTCGGCTATGGACTAAGGGAGCGTTCAGTTATTATGGACGGGGTGGGCCGGCAAATTCTTCCTGCGCATCGGTCAAAATAAGTGAACTCCGCCCTACCCATTGCACCAAAAAAATTGATGATCCCCCTTTTTAAGATGACAATTTCATGACCTCCCCACATTTCTTGAGTAAAGCTGCACACACATACACCTCTGGGGGATCGCGATAGAATCCCCCCAAAAAGATTCTCAGATTTTTTTCAAATAACCCTCCTTACAAGCTCACAAGGTCTTAATGTTCAATTTTCTCCTTCTGACTTGCTATAATTTTGAAAATACCCCTCAAAGGGATTTGACAGAAATTGCAGGTGGATCACAATATTTTTGCGCAAGCGTGTGTGTACAAAATTTTACAGTTTTACAGTTAAATGACTTCAGAGAAGGAAATCATGCAGCGAATCATTTTTATCTCCCCGAATATTTCTGAACTCTGAAACTGCTTTTTGACGGGACGGATACTTATGAAAATTAAGTGACCCCCTCCCTCTTAGCTGTTTGAAAAATACATGACCCCCTCGCAGTTTTCAAATTTAAGGTGACCCCTGGATTTTGCCGGCCCACTTCCGGCCGTAATAAACGCTTCCTAAACTCTGTCGAAAACGCAACATGGCCAACTGTGACATGATCAATTTGCATATCATAAAAAGAAAAGAAATTTGACTAGTGAATTTGGAGGAACGGCTAGTGAGTGATATCGAAGGGAACTTAACCTATCTAAAGTTTCTTTGTCTGATCTGATTGTTGATCTCTGGCAGGGCATGAAAAAATGCAATGACAAGGTGATATTTCAACCATACACCAATAAAAATGCAATTACATGGGAACAATATAATATAATAATAGGTTTTCAAATGCCAAATAGCTTCACATTTGAAACGGTTTATTCCGCGAAATTCGGCATAGAGCACCCGTCGCGAAATGCTGAGCACCCGTCTCATTGACCTAGCCCTGCATGTTGACTCTCCTTTACTTTCCCTGTCTTTTCAAATCAATAAATTGCCCCAACAATGGTGTAAAAGCTTGAGCAACAAGTTAACGGTGGAAACAACAATTGCAAGTAATAACTGATTCGGTAGCAATCTGATCCGACCCCAAAGCTGAATGAAAGACAACATTTATCTTCATTGAAGGGTAAAATTCCTTGAAACAGTAAGCAAATTTGTAGTTTTACATGTCACACACACTACATGCACGACTGGTATTGAATGATATTCAATAATGCGCATTGACTCAAAATTAGAATTTGCGCAGTGAGATCATTTTAGATTACAATGCCTTCCTTGTTCTGTTTTTACATTTACATTCACAGATTTTTTACAGATTTACATTTGCGGATTTGTCTTTGTACAACCGATTTCAATCGGATAAATAAAAAACACGAAATTGAACACTCTTCTTTTACCGGGTGTGCGTTACCTTGGTTTCGATGACTAATATTGGCAGGCATACGTTGTACACCTCGCCATAGCAGTCAAATCAAATTGCCAGACAAGGATGGTGTTCACATCCCGATCATTTTTAATGTTGTTTCACATGTTATTGCCCGATTTGAGATAACGTTAATTTGTTTTTAAACTTGTAACGTTGAAATCTTTATTTATTTAATTGGGAATGTTAAAAACTGAGGGTATTTTTGTTCAGCCTTTGTTGGAGGTGACAAAAAAGGATTACCGGTAACTTCGCAATGCCAGGTCCATTTATTTGAGAAGAGATTTCTCAGCTAAGACAGAAAGTCATTTGTTTGGAGGAGATTAAGGTGAAAATTGGTTTAATACATAATGGCATACTCATGAATCTTTCATAACAAAAATTCTGTGTCTCCGGCAGGACAAAATCCACTAAGACTTTGTTTCAGCATGGTAATTTATGTGCGTAAGGTTAGTGCGACAAAGCTTACACTGATCGAAACACGTCTTCCTGGACCTCGTGGTCTAATTATACCAGGGCAGAATAATGGTCAAATCTACTTTGGATGAGAAATTTGCATATTGAGACGGCCCAAAATAAGACTTCAACGCGGTGGAAAGACTACGGTCTAACTTGTAAGTTGCAACCCGAAAACCACATGAACGACTTTTCTGGACGCTGCACAAATAATAAAATATTATGAGTTCCTATACATACGCTCTGTGTTTTGCCGTCTTCGTCCCTTAGATGCTCACCAAGTCCCTTTCCAAGGTAGTAAATTCCACATCTGCACGTCTACAAACAATTATTCTATTTATAACGATAAACTGATTACATGCTACTAAATAATGTTGGTGGATGCATTGGAAATGAATTACACGGTTCCGCGTGCAAGTGCGAAGTAGGTCACCGCTGTTGAGAGCGCAATATCGAATAGATTTTCTGAACGTTAACCTTTCTCATTGAGTGCTATGGCCCTGCAATGACTGACGTGGTCGCCTCTCTCACCCATCATTGCTCTAATACTGTGGAAAGTAACAGGGTCTTCGGTCATCAATTTTTAATTGCTGATTTGGATAAATAAATAAATAAATTATACACACGCACAGACACACACAAATATTATATATATATATATATATATATATATATATATATATATATTATATATATATATATATATATATATATATATATATGGTATGTATGTATGTATGTATGTATGGAAACAATCTCTCTGACGTTCAAAGTTATCAACTTGGATATAATGATATGTATTGTACCTTCAAAAAGATATTGCTCATGCATCAAAGATGCTTCAATTTGTTCTACAGGTAACAATCTATCCAAACCGAAAACTCCTTTGTCAATGACAGCTAAACAAAGATAAAGATTCACCCAAGCCAATTTTATTTCATGTAAATGGAAAGATAAAAGAAATTGGATTTCTGAAATGATTATCGTGAAAAGGGCAATACCTTCCACCTGAGTAAGAACACTTGAAGGAACACGTATTGATTTTATTTAACGTTCTTAAAATTTACTTAATTATTCATGGGGAAAATTTATTTTCAACAAAAGTTTGCAAACATTAATCTATTGATTATTCATTCAGTCTTCTGATGAAAACGCTTATATGTTAGTTCCATTATGATTGCATTGGGGTAGATACCACTTTATGAATCTCTGTTGATTAGGTTTGTCAATTGGATCATCAGAATTGCAAAATTATGTGTATTTTCTTTACTGGTCCAGTTAAATGACAGTGACTGAATACCTCACATCGGTGCTGCCGTACAATGTATTTCAAAAGCAGCTGCGTTATATTAAGATTTTTCATATATTAAACAATTACCGAAAGTTATTTGTATTTTGGGAAAAAATAGTTCCATAATTTTAATCAAAAACTTAGAGAACCATTTTATAATACAATTATAATAACTGCGAAAAGCTGATGTTCATAATACATGTAAACAAGTAATGTACAATGTTTATATATAAGCACAAGTAATGTACAATCTCTATGTATAAGTAAATATATTAATAAATAAATGTTCAAGATTTATTTATAATTCACGTAGACATGTCACAGAAAGCACATTTTATATTCAGCAATACAATAGATTGCTGATTTCCCAGAGTTTACCATCCCACACACCTCGCCTACTCACTCAGAGATCCAGTCAAAGCTGTAAACGTCTTCTTCCGCAATTTATGAACAAAGAAAAGCTCATCTCGTAGTTGGCTAGAGTCAGAGTTGTGCAGTCGTCGGACAGGCGTCAAGTGAGAGGCGAAATCAAACGACGAACAACTGGTGAGTTGTTTTCTATGACATTTATTGTGTGACAGAGTAAAAACAGCGAACAGCTTCAGGTGTAATATCTTTGGCTAGTAATGTCCATATTTGTGAATTACTGCAGAAAACTGAAATCGTGCATTATCTGAAGTTCATTGGTAGTGAATTTTCATCGCATACTAGGTAGGTCAATTTTTGAAAAGCTTAAGTTGTGACTTTAAGTTATAAGATGCACGTTTGTGAGGCTTGACTGGATAATTCTTAAACTTAAAATACTGTCTTTTCTATTTTATGATTTATGTTAAATACGATTTTGTTGAAGAATAAGTCAGTGACTACACATAAGCTTAATCCATTAGAATTTTTACACACAAACCTGTATGAGGGATTTAGAGATATACAGTTGAACTAAAAAACATTAATAAATGTAAATCATTGCCTATACTGGCGTCGCACAAAACAAATGCTCCAAGTCGTCTTTAAGGAAGACAGGAGAAGACAGGTTGATATGGAGGATCCCAGGACTTGTAAATAATCTCAATATGCTGTTACCTATTATTGAAAAGCGTTTTTAAACGTTGTTTATCGAAGTTATGTCAAATGAAGATTTCCCCTTCGAAATCTCGATCTCTCTTTTGGCACGTGAAAAAACATCTACACCGTTTTATGTTGCTCCTATTTGATGAGTGCTTACGATCATTTTTTTAATTGCTGATAATATCTGTTACGGTATCAGATGAGTATTTAGTGACCAATCGCACATCAGCCGACTATAGGGCAGCACGGTATGAAAACTTGCGATTTATTTGAACTTGAAGGAATAGCTTACACCATTCCGATAGATTTTTGAAGTTTTGAAAATTTTTGACGACTGCAGACTTAATCTTTCGTCTTCTAACCTTCAGCTGAACCTTGATCTTTCGCATGACTGTATTTTCACTTCTCTGCTAATCAGACAGTTGCTCGTCAAGTGCCTTGCTACAACTGCATATATGACTTGCGCTAATGTGTTCCTCAGGTCACAAAGGTGCGCGAGTTCTGGTTTTGGTAACCAACTATAGCTTCCTTGATGCAATGATTTTGTGACCTTCGAGGTTAGGTTGTAATATCAATGGCAAAGAAATCGATTCCCCATAAAAGGTTTCTGGCAATTCTACTAGATGTGTGAGAGAACTGTCAGGCATTGTTGTGAACAACAATAATTATAGAACTCATCCAAGACACCATGATTACTTCCTGTCTCTATTACAACTGAATCACTTGTTAGCTGTAACGTTTTGAAAGTCTGGAGAGCCAGTGGCAAGTTTAATAAAGCATACTGCCCAGTGAATATGTAGAAAGCTGATCACTTTCACTCACATGTGGAGCAATGCATATTATCGTTAGAGAATTGTTTGGCTAATGAGTGGTCTTGCTTAATTTTTCGAAAATTTTAAATACCATTTCGTACAAATGTAGGAGCTAAAAAGACCTCCATAGCATGTATCTGCGCGAACATACTTGTGGCAGATCACATATCATCTACACCAAACATAAATTATGTATTGGACAATGTTGGCATTGTCAAGCATAAAATGTGTATTGAACAATGTTGGCATAGTCAAAGGATGAATAATAGACACAAAATTAATCCTTGATTTGTATGTTTGGGCTTCTGAACGTCAAAAATTTCTTGGTGACAAAATGATCTATAACGGGAGGAATAAATATCCGTAAGAATAAACTGCGTATTATCAACTGAAGCTACACCAACCAAGGGAGTTTGTTTTTGGCGTATTTTCAACTATCCGATCAAGTTTAGAACAAAAACGTGGACTATTTTTCGATATATTTCTCATACTCCAGTTAATACTTGACTACAGTCGGCACTTAGCGAGTCAATTTACTCCCTTAGCTTACCATGACGGGCGAGAATTCAAGGTAGATTAACACCTTTAAGTTTTTGAGACTTTCACGTGAAGTTTCTACTTTCCATAAAAATAAGAAAATCGCAACACTGTGGAAAAACGTGACATTGTCTTTGTGATATGTAGCACTTCAGTAACATAAAACAATCTTTTTACATACAGTGGATTTCAAAATAGCTTGGAATTACAACGTGCTTGGATGGTTAGAAAAAGTCTCTGGCGATAGAAAATAACGTCAACTGCATTCATTACAAGCGTTCTCCTTCGCTTAAATTTTGCAACAATTTAACACAATACGACTTTCACTGTGTTACAGTCAACATCATCAGTGTTGCTGCACTCCCATTGAAAAACTCACTCGTACACTGACTGCTTGGACATAATTATTTTGCCTTTACCACATTTCCCGTCAATGAAACTGCACAGAACGCTACGATATTTTTTTTCGGTACAGTGTGTACAGGTTGGTACAACAATTGGTATTTCATACACTGAACGTGTTCTGTACGTGAGTTAAATCGTTGCAAAACTATCACAGTAGAACGTTTGTAATGAATGCAGTTGACGCTATTTTCTGTCGCCAGAAACGTTTCTCTAATCACCAAAGCACGTTGTAATTCCAAGCTATTTTGAAATCCACTGTAAGTGCCTCGTCTTTGTATGTACAGATTAGAAAAAAAAACATCAGAAGTAAACCCGCTATGTGCAATTCATATTTAATTCTGATATTTTATTGAGTAAATTATTCGTCGTTGCACTGCCGAAATTTCGTGCCCTTTGTAAGGTATATTTACTTTCTATGGAGGTAGTCGCTGTTGCAAGGCTAGCTTACCGACATGTCAATATGGTATAGATCATAATGGAATATGAATACCCTTTCAAGACACGAAAGATCGTGTAACTTTCAAAAACCTTAGTATTGTAATTTAGTCATGGTCTTTACACATTTAATAAATAAATGCTTATCTCGTATGACTATTTGTCTCGTATTAAAATCTGAATCAACTATACACCCAAATGCATTCAAACGACATATATAATCCACTTATAAAGAATGACAAAATGGATGCTTTGAGCAGAAGTTAAAAGTCTCAGTGATCGCAAGATGTAACCTATGCACTTACAAAACTAACTGTAGTTATCATCTGATTATCACAAGACTTGAGTGGGAAGAGGCGTACATATAGTTTACCGACAAACCACATTACATTTACAATTACATGGAAAACAATCTAGTAAATATGTTCATTGATAATAGCTTGAAATGCTTTTGCAGTACCCGATAATCATCAATGACAGTAGATAGCTAGCTAGATAAATAGATTATAATCATCATGACAGTGTGACAATTATCATGACAATATGTGATAATCATCATGGCAATATGTGATAATCATTATGACAAGATGTGATGATCATCATGAAATTATCTGAAAATTGTTAAGAAAAGGTGTGATAATCTTTATCTTGATTTCTTCAATTTGTATCGTAAGAAATACAAAACAGATGAAGTATTAGATTCAAGGAAATAAGAGGACAGAGCACAATGGGACAATCTCATTCGTAGTATCGCCTGACTCCATTTATCAGTTATGGTTTTGATTCAATCCCCCCTCCCCAATTTCTGATTTCAATGAATGCATTATCACACTGCCCTCTCAAAAAGGATATTAAATATTCGTAAACAAAACAATTCACCCAGTAGAGCTTTTAAAGCATGGAAGGACGTCCATCATTACTGGCAGTATTATAACACTTTCTTGCTGAAGCTCTCTACAGTGCTCTGACAATGAACAACAATAGTGTTTACGAAAGCTTTGGAAAGGCATTTAAATCTAAAGTGTAACATATATTCCGATTTTACTTCCTCACTGGGAATATCACGCCATATAAACTTAGCGACATAATGAAGATGAAAAAACTGCACAAACGACTATCTAAAATGTAACAGGATCTGTAAGTCATTTTTTCGCTCTTGTAATGCTTTTGAAGCTAATATTGTAATTAACGTCTCATTGAAATAAGGGCTAAAGAAACGTTATCATTGCTACAAAACCGACTCTCATCATCGGTAAAAACAAATCGTCCAGAAATGATTTGCATATACGTGAGACGACAAGGTGCTGGTCGTGCGAGCGTACGTGTGTACGTGTACGGCGCTGCGCGCGCGTTGTTCCGTGTGAGCAAGGGAAAATGCGGTCGATGTAAAAGCTTGCATTCACGTTAATGAAGCCAAAGTCCGACCAAGATCTGGTGAGGTAGCTTATTCAATACGTTCTGTCGTTGACATTTCAAAGGGAACGTCATTCAGTTATCATGCAATTTTCTTGTACATCTGTCAACATCAAAGTTCGTATTGTCATATAAGCTTAGTTTCTGTAGACTATCAATTCAGAAGTACCGAGTGTACCCGTGGTTAGAGCAACATGATTTCCTTCGTGTAAGGTGACAATTTTTTGACTCTCGGATTTTGCATGGGCAGTCAAGGTTGATCATTGAAAGTTACTTGTTACCATAACGAAATGGTTCATATTGCTAATGGAAAAGCGCGACACTGTACGTGCTGGACATAATAAAGAGAAGTGGCAGAGAATGCCTTGCGGTAGGGCATGCAATACTGATCACAACATCACTAGAAGGCAATCTAGGTTATTCACTTCACAGCGATGCGGTGGCAAAAATCCATAGTAAAATTTTGACCTCGTCTTTTTCCATACAAACTATTCCACTTCCTTGCTATTACCGAATACAGAAATATGACAGCGTGGAACGTCGTACGCATTGGCTAAATTATGAAGAACTCGTGTATCAGTGATAGCGATCTAGGAGTTATGGTCAATCAACTACTTGATTAATCAATATTGCTGGTGCGACCCGCCAAAGTCCCATTTGTATATATTGTTTTTAAATGAAGTATTTTATCAACGTCCGATGTGAAATTTGTGACTGAGTAGAGACGTCTCCAGGTTGAGAAATATAACTAACGTTCGTCGACGTTTTCGCTAAATAGCTTCTTGTCACTGCCATTGTAAGATCGTGAAGAATACTGGAAAACTATGCTGCGCGTTACGTCTTTTACCTTATGAGCTGCTAACGAGTTATTTGATCTGGGCGATTGAGGCAAGGGTTGATGATCGGTTGAACAAATTAATGAAGGGTAAGGGAGCCGTCATTATTTACGGCCTGGGGGGGGGGTCGGAGGAATTGCTTTCGAAACTCAAAAATTTCGAGTAACCCCCCTGCCAACCATGACGTGTTTGAGTAACCCCCCCTCTCTGCTACAGAAAATTTGAGTGACCCCCCCCCCCCCAAAAAAAGGGAAAGTTAAATATCTATACAGTAAAATGGATTGCTGCTGCGACAGGCCCTGTACAGACCCTGACTACACCCTGTGGTATAGGTCTTTGTCGGAAGGAGGTTCCAATTGCTGTGGCAGGGGCTGATGTACAGATCTGTATCCAGTGCTCTGGTGACATGCAGTTATTCTGTATGATTTTTCTTCAAGAGGGGGAAGATGTGGTGCGAAAGCACCACAAGAGACCGCATAAGCGGTCGCGGGGGAGGTCAGGAGGGGGTGTCCCCCCTCCTGCCATTGGAGCTTTTGAAAATAGAGATTAAATGGTGTTATTTGGTGGCACTTAGGGAGTATTTTTTTCGCATAAAAAACTCAAAGGAAAATAAATTTGAGACAGTATTCCAAAACTTACATTTCATTTCACTGATTTCAACTATATCTTTTGAAACTGAAAAAATAGCGACAGACATACATTTATTCACATTTATTATTTATTATTATTTTCCTGCAATAAAAGATGGGTTTGTTGTCAAGGCATTCAACTGGTTTTAAACTTTATAGCATCAGAATAAGCTTGTTTTACACATTTTCCCCTATCGGTAACCTATACAATGTAGAATATAGAAAGCAGACGTTTCTCATTAATGATCAGGCAAGTATATCAATCTTTAATCAGGAAATACTGAAAAATGTACTCAGTACTAGCCTCTAACATAAGGCTTGCCACGTCGAATAGCTGATCATTCTCGTCTGAAGATCACAATAACGTGAAACACATAGTATAATGAGATTTTAGTTTCTACTTGAAACCACCTGTATTATGATTTATATATATATATATATATATATATATATATATATATATATATATTATGTGTGTGTGTGTGTGTGTGTGTGTGTGTGTGTGTGTGTGTACACAAATACCGGGTATGAATATACATATCTTTACTATTATTGTTGTATTAATTCGTAACTCCACTAAATGCTTCAATACATGTCAACAAAATTGAGTAGCCCCCCTTTCTTGTTCTCCACTTTTGAGCAACCCCCCTTGTAGCTTTCGATTTTTTGAGTGACCCCCCTCAGATTCCTCCGACCCCCCAGGCCATAAATAATGACGGCTCCCTAATATGGATGGCAATTAACAGATATGGACTTTATATAATAGGCACACACTCGACACAGTTAAGGCTTGTAGTATGATAAAAGTTTAATACGTGACATTTATTTATTATTTATTTATTCATAACTTTTAGACGAATAATGCCTGCAGTACCCGGTGGTTCGACTGAAAAATTAGGGAGATTGTTCTAAAAAGAGTCAGTCCAACTGCAAACACAGAAGCAACACGTACAGTGCGGGAACACATCAGGATCACGCATAGATAATTTTATAAAGGAGGCAGTTTAACCAGTACTCTTTGTCTTCTAACACTCTTTATTTAAAATATACCGACGTTTCGCCAACACACAAGTTGCCTTCTTCAGGTTCAAACAGCTTACTGAACTTTAATTTTTAGTCACAGCGCTTTTCAATGTTTTTAAATCACAAGTGATTTTTAATTTCGTTTCTTACTACTATAGGTTTTGTTTTTTCGCTCACTGTAGTTCCAGTTTTTATAAGTATTGTAATTTTCATTTGATTTCGATTTTATCCTCAGTTTACCTTGTACCGGGCTGATTTTTACTTTTGTATGTGCTCACTTTTATTTGTCAGCTTTTACCCTGATGAAGAAGGCAACTTGTGTGTTGCCGAAACGTCGGTGTATTCTAAATAAAGATTATTAGAAGACTAAGAGTACTGGTTGAACTGCCTCCTTAATAAAATTATCTATGAAAAATTGGTTCATGCTTTCGTAACATCCAGACTGGATTACTGTAACAGCTTGCTTTTCGGTTTACCCACAAATGAAATAAGGAAACTACAACTGGTTCAGAACTCCGCTACACGCTTGGTTTCAAAAACTAAGAAATCAGACCACATTCAGCCAGTCCTGCGTAACTTGCATTTGCTTCCTGTTCACAAGCCAATATTAAGACTTTACATTAATTTTACAACTTTTACGGTTGTAATCAATACTGCACCACGCTATTTAAAAGAGCTCTTACGCATTCTCATAGATGGCCGGACCCTTCTGTCCACTTCTGAAGGTGCACTCAGTCTCCATCAGGCTACATCATTTTTAGGATAGCAGAACTTTCTCTACTTGCGTGTCTTGGCTATGGAATAGGCTTCAGCCAAATATTCGATGTTTGAACATTTTTTTAATCACTTATAAGAACACGTCTTTTTAGGGAAAGTTTTTATGCAATTTTTAAACTGTGTTACCGTTTTTATAAATGTCTTTTTTTATAAATGTGTAATGTTATTTCATAAATGTGTACAGCGCCTTGAGATGTCATTTTCACGGCGGGTATTTGTAGTAGGGGATTATCTCCGGGGAGGGGGGTGCTTGTCAGTTTGTCGGAGAAGACCCTAGTAAAGGTGTTCATAAGTATGAAATGTTTGCATAATGGCACACTAATGTATATTTCACTCAAAAAAGACTGTTTATCAGGCCATACAAAATGTACACACTATGCATGCTTGGCATTATTTTGATCTGCTGGATAATATACTGTATATCTAATATTGCAGCCATGTAACAGTCTGAAGTTCATTCGTTCATTTATCATCCCAGTGTACTATATAATTGCTTACTACATCTTATCAAATCAAGATTACACCATGCTGAAAACACCATATTGAAAACACCAAATTCTCTTTGAACAATAACCAACAAAATGTATGAAAACGTTATACCAATAAAGAGTCCAAAACTATAGTAAGACTGTGTTTAAGTCTCATAACTAAGAGAATCAAGGCTTATAGTTACGAGAATTAAAAACTCGTAATTACGAGAATTAAAAACTCGTAATTACGATAATCAAAAACTCATAAATACGCGTTTTGATTCTCGTAATTACGAGTACTAAAATATCGTAATTATGAGGATCGAGAATCAAAATCTTGTAATTACGAGTAATGAAATGAATAGTTTTGGTCATGGAACTTGTTAGGGCCACTGAAGAAGTTCAGTGTGAACTTTATATGAATCCTGACTCGGGTAAAAGTATCACAAACTCGTAGTTGCGCGAATTAAAATCTCGTTGTTTTCTTTACAAAAATTGTACGAATACGCTTTTGTAGTTTTACTCACATCGTTGATCCGATATGATAAGAAAACATGCAACATAAGGGGTCCAGTCAACTGTATTTTAAACACATTATGAAACTGACAACATTTGAAAATTTTCATGTACAGGCAATGATCATCAGTTGACCGAAATATCACCTAGAATGTAAAATATGAGATCACTCGACTTTGTCGAAAATTGCTACAGTATAGGCCTTGTTATCCTTTTCGTGGAAAGACCAAAGCTTATACAATACAGAGCGCAATAAATATTTTTACCACAGTATACTTCTTTCACCTGTCATCACCAGTTTATTCCAAAATATTTCCAAGCCTAATTAATGAACGGTGTCCCTCCTAACGAATCAATTTTATCGACGTGACTTTAGAGGAACTTCGACTTCTAATCATGTCGTCAACGGTACTGATGAAACCTCCGTTCTATTTTGTTGCTCCATTTAGGCCAAGTTCCAAACATAATGAAGTTGCTTAGGACCTTCATTTACATCGCTCTGCTCATTAATAGGCACAGTTGTATTCCAAGAATTTCAACGGAGAGTGGCGACATTGTTGAGGATAACACTACTCATGCGCACATCACTCAAACAGTTTCAGCTTCCCCTACCACAAGTTCAGGAAACAGTGATAGTTATTACGTTCAAGACTTTGTCGCGATTGACAAAGATACGCTGCTATGTCTCTATCCAGGCAGTGACCAAAGACTCGACTCGTGTCTTACGCCGACTGGGTCTATCTGTAACGGTATGAAGACTGCCAAATTACATGAAAAAGAAATCGTCTTGTGTAGTTGCCAACCTCAATGTCTGCTAAGTGAAGACTGTTGTTATGACTTCATGGATGTGTGTATACGTAACAGCGAGAATCCGCCGACTCTGGACGATCTGTGGCCATCTAGTTACTGTCTGTCGAGGCCAGATATGTACGATATTGTGATAATTCATAGATGTCAGAGAGAATGGTCGGATGATGAGTTCAGAAAAAAATGCGAGAAGACTAATGGTAAGAGAACATAATCTTCATTCAGTTAAATATGTCCGTATGATATTCAATTCTCAACATAACGGTGGATATAAGTGGCAACATTCTTTCACATAAGTCGACAGTGACACAGAGGTTTGTAAGGCTAGAGTAAATAGCTAGACTCACCCTTGCTGCAGTTCCGTGGCCCACAACTTTCCACGACGATTTGGAGGCGTCGGAAATATTGGCCGACCATACTAAATCGCCGGAGAGGTTCACTTCAATACCGTTTCCGAATATTTGTGTCGGGTAATATGTGTATGTACGCTATACATATGTATAGCAAAATGGAGCTTTTTGGATCACTTACCGTCTAAGTCAGTCAGTCAGTTCTTCGAGTAATCACAAAATGATACTGACAATGTACATGTCTTTAATCACACTGTTCTTGGTATTGAGTTTGACAGTAGTTGGGCTGGGATTCTAATATTAATAATGCATTCAAGAAAGACCTTAATGAAAGGTCATGTTGTTAGTGTGTAGCGCTATTTTACAAAAACGAATCTACAAACTTCAAAAAAACCAGTAGCGTCGTTTTTAGTGTTGATGTCACAGAGTCGATCAAAACTATTTTGTTCACGTCATAGTTAGCAAATGACATAGATTTTAATTGAGTGTTTGTGGCTGTGCAAACTTTTAAAGTTTTTTATGGTCTTATGCACTTGATTACTGTATTTCAATCAGTTCCGCTGTGTATCCGATATGTATACTTTCAATATCTACGTATGCATGCATGTACGCATGTATGCATACATATATGCATGCATGCATGCATACATGTATGTATTTATGTATGTATGTATGTATGTATATGTAGGTATAGGTAGGTAGGTAGGTAGGTATAGTAGTAAATCTCGCCGTAGAATTGTAAACCAAACGATTAACAAACAATCAAAACAATTTGCGACTGGCATTACAATCACCATACTCAACATGTCGCGCTTCCAAGTCATTACCTTGCTAAAAAAGTAACATGAACGGCTGGTCAAACATGTAATGAAGTGCTTGTGTTAGCCTACACGTATCTTCTCAACGTATGCATAAATGACTTTCTGGAAATCCAAATTCATTTTGTCGATCCTTTTTGTGTTTCAGATACGTCTGTATTAGACCTAACATCGGTGTTCACATTATCTGACCATGACGTGTATCAAAATATTTACTGTGCCGTTTGCAACGGAATCGACCCTTCAGCAGTGCAGTTTTTACCGTTGCAGTGGTCCTGCGACATACCACGACGCACGAAAGCCGAGATATGGCATATACTGAGACAACACAACATTTCGTCAGCGATTGCAACGGTCCAGAAGATTCCAGACTGTAAACTCACAGTTGGCGTCCCCAATGACGTCCAGGAAAAGTTGCCAATTTGTGTGAATTACATAAAAGAATGCCCATCAGACTTTGGGGATCTAAATTTGGTCCATCGATGTCAAAATTTCACGGCAAATGTTCAAGTTGGTTCAGCGACATCTATTAGATTTGCTCTGCGCTTTTACAAGAGTATTCATTGCGCACTTTGTAATGAACCACAAGTCAACCTTTCCGAAATTGTCTGCGGCATACCTGCAGATTACACAGGTTTCAAACGACTTCCCTCATTTAATGTTCTCTTCGATTTCACCGCTCAAGGATTTCAACGAGTCTTTGCATATGGAGACTACTTCACAGAACAATGGAACTGTGACCACGATGAAATGTTTGACATATTTTTAGAAAAGTGTGTAAAGAAAATCCGTTATCAGCAAAGTGAATTTGAAAACCGGGCGTCTATTGTCAACACAAGATCAATGTCCCGTGATATGATATCCTGGTATATTTTATTGACTTTTCACATTTCCTTTCCATCGCAAAACGTCCGTCCTGCCTTGACTGAATTTGAAAGGAACGTGACGCAATTCATACGCAGATCATTATCACTAAATAAGACGATCAGTATTTCTGAATCGGAATTACAATATTTTAGCGCACACCATGCAACGATTACACTTAAAGTCGACGTGGAATCCACCTCCATCGTCTTTACGGAAGAAATTTTGCCATCAGCGTGTATGAGAACATGGGCTGACTCAGAATCAGAAGTGTCAATGATTGGTGCTGAGATTCAATCTGTAACCTTTGAACTGCCGAATGGTAATTGTAGTAACATGACGGATAGAGTCACACTCAAAGGCAGCATTTTTGAGTACAATAACGAAACCTTGAACGAAGATGAGGTGGCTAATATTACATGGCACCCCGTGTTCACTTTTTCACATTTTATGTCCAAATCATGCTTTTATGAACGAGAAAGTTCCAACTTGCAAAACATCGCTATTGAAATGGTGATGTGTATTTCTAAAAGCGATGAAGATGACGAAACGCCGTTTACATGTGCAAATGGGGTAATTTTGAAACTTGCCGCAGACGACTTCGAAATAACAGAAGGTATTCTTGTTGTTGATTCATCTATTTATCCAGAGGATCAGTTTGTCCTATCCGATGATCAGTCCTACGCTTATATATGTCATATCAATCAAAAGGTAGCGTCTTTTTGGAACACAAGTTCAAAGACAAAACTAAAACAGCTTTTAACTCTTATAGGTTGTATTTTATCCATCATCTGTTTGGTCGTCTCAATCATCACGATATGTGCATTTAAACAAATGAGAACCCGCCCTGGTAAGATTATCTTGAATTTTGCAATAGCTCTTGTCACAGCCCAATTGTTATTTATTACAGTGATGGACGTAGTTCATATTCCTTGGTTGTGTAAGATAACTGCTATTTTCTCTCACTATTTTTGGCTTTCTGCGTTCTGTTGGATGAGTGTCATGGCAACTGACATCATTTACATGCGTACTCAGTTGACGGGACATATCTCTGGAGATGGGAAAGTGTTCGTCTATTACTGTCTCTATGCCTGGCTTTTACCGTTTGTGTTCGTTGGAATCTGTGTCATAATGGATTATTTTGCACCAAATAATTTTCAGATTGGTTACAGTGAAGGTCCTGTATGTTGGATTGGTCGGCTTACTTCCTTAGTCGTTACTTTTCTGGTCCCCGTTGGTCTGATTCTGCTCTACAACACTGTCTGCTTTCTGTACACCATTTGGTCGATGTTCACATCCGAAAGGAAAATGAAACATCACCGTCAGAAATCATACACAACTAAGCACGTGATATTCTCTATAAAAATGTCAACTGTTATGGGACTGACTTGGATTATTGGGTTTCTCGATGGATTCCTACAGAGCGGTGTCTTAGATTATATCTTTATAGTTGCGAATACCTTACAAGGAGTTTTCATTTTCTTAGCGTTCTTGATGCGCTTGCGCACAGCCGATCTATACTATAATGCCTGTTGCAAGAAAGTAAAAGAGAATCAGACCGTATGTGACATGCACCATTTTACCGATAAATAGACTATTTAATCGGTACGGTCATTAGTACCGACGAGCTGGTGCTTGACAATTTTCTTTTAGATCTGAAAGCTAACAGAGCCAGAAAGGGCCAACAGCGTAGTATTTTTAAGACTTCAGGACCAACTTCACCACAATAACCCTCGTAAAACTAGAGGGTGACATAATGAACCATGATTGTGCGTGTTTTATCCATCTTTTGTTGCTGTACTAAATAATGGTAGAGGAATTTCAGAGTTCACAATTAGACTGAGAGGCCGAGCCTTGGTGGTGGTTTGCGGCATTGCCTGTTGGCCTAATGTTCTTTCCCATGGCTTATCCTAGCAATGTTAAGACGGTCTGGTAGTCAGCCAACGAAATTCAAAGTACGTGTATGTTGTCGAAAGTCTTTCGAGGCAGACGTTCCGATTTGTGTGTTTTCTTGAAAATAAAGTTTATTAATTAGTAAAAAGGATAACAGTATTTGTTGTTTCCCTTAAGAAAACGCAAATAAGTTTTTCATGAATCTTTTCTTGTCAGTCAGTTTGTTGCATTTTCATTTTTATGTAGACATCTGTAATACAATTTTAAAGTGGCAAATGTACACCTTGATAATTGTTTGTATAGTATTGTAAAGCGTCATTTCAATCACGTTATTTAAAACTGTTTTGCCCACTTTGCGGGGTTTGCTTTTAATTTCAGTAATGAAAAGGTGTAGTCGAGGATATGTGTAGTTTGAATTACCAAAACAAAGTATAGTAAGTGTAAGTATTTTTTTCTGTACTAAAGCACTCGATGTTTGGGTACGATCGTTAAAATGTGAGCAGTTAAAAAGTGGTGAAATTTGAGAATGTCTTGAAATCATGAAGTAAGAGAGATTCAATGCCTCATGGCAAAGTTTTGATAGTGAATACTCTTGCATTATCCCACCTTTTATATCCAGCATCGATAACTGTGGTACCAGAATATGTCATTAAAACAGGTTAATTTACAATGATATTGCAAAGGATATCGGAAAACTGGCCAAAAATGTGTTAACTGTGTCATTACATGAAGGAGGCTGTAATATGCCATTCTTTAAGGATGTACGATCGGTAAAATTAAAAGTAATGTCATTTCTCTAAATTGTCAATTTTTTGGATTCTCCTTTGTAAGTATTATCAAAATATGTGATAAAATATAGGGGTCACCGTGCTCGTTTTTGAGATAAATGACCATGAATTTTGCCATTTGTGAGAAAAAATGCTGAGTCAGCATTTTTTCACCAATGCATTTTCTATGGACGAAATAATTCAATGCTGTTTATCTCAAAATTTAGCGCGGTGACCATATAATTTTATTTGATCAGTATTATTTATTTCTCTAGACTGAGCTTTGTGCAAATTTTCATGAAAATGACATTAGTAGAAATTGATTTTCCAGCAAATTTCAATGTAATCCTATGGGAAGTGACAAATTCCACGCGCGCGTACCGCTCGTACATCCTTAAATGGAAAGTGATTGCACTTATGTTTATGTGGATTGTATGCTGGACTGATGGGTTGTAATGCTGTTGGAAGAATTACCCTTTTTATTTGATTCCTGTTCGGATTCTTCAATTTTTATGGATGTATTCTCAAATACTATCATTTTTCCACTGAGCCTATTGTATCAAGATTGTCTTTTTATCGACATGGTTTGAAAGCATCGAACTTATAAACCATCCTTGAATGACGTAAACGTTACTCATATACCATTTTGTGAAACTTTAAATATTATATCTGTGTTAATGTAAAACGTAGTGTAGAATACATAGAAATTTAGAATAAGAAAGTGCATTTTATGAAAATGAAGACAGGAGATTATATAGATTTCTAGTAAGTTGTGTCATGCCAGTACTTTGAGCTGGCAATATGAGTGAGGACAAATCATCGATAGGAAGGGTGTTTGGACTTTAGCTCATAGAGTTACAAATGAGAACGATGAGCATTTAATTGGAAATCCTTGCATGAGAAATGTATAAATAATATAAAACTGTATCTTTGGAAAATGAGAGATAATACATTTTACAGGTTTTTTTAATGTACAAGACACAACTCATCATCGCCATTTTGACTGTCGCCAAAAAAGTATGGGGAATTGTAGAAAACATAGGGCATTGGCTATTTAACTTACATCAAGCTTTGAGTTGGCAGAATATTGTACTTGGGATTGAAATGAATCATTAATTTGAAAAGATGAATCTGGTTATTTTGATAGCAAAATTGTCTATTTACAAATTTCATTGTCTGGAATTACGTGAGTCTCAATTGCGAAACTCGGTACATGATGAGCTAGAGCTGAGGATAGTAACTTTGTTTAGTTTTAACGTCTGTATGTGTATATGTTGCTGTGGCAACTTATGATGTAACTTTTCCATAAGTGATAATAAATAGGTGTCATTCATGGACAAACATTGTATTTTTTTCTGTGTGGTTGCGCCTGATGATTATCCATCAGTGGAAAATTATCTTGCCTTAGACGCAGCATTTGCAGAGTTTCATAGTATTTTACAAAAAGAGACAGAAGAATGCCTTATTAGAGCAAGAGCCAGTTAGATGTAAAAAGAATGAAAAGCGCAAACTAGTTCTCAGCTAGAAAGATGAATTAGCACTAAAAAAAATATTTTGAAACTTACAGAATGCGAATGAAATCACTGACTTAGACACTATTTTGAATGAAGACATTAGAATTTTGAACAGGGAAAAACCACAGGCTATTAGCTTTGACGATTTTACAAAAAAAATGTTTAACTACCCGAGCCAGCCAAACACAAATGAATAGCCCTGAAGGTTTTTTTTTCTGACGAAGAATGCCGCCGGGTGTTTGTTCAAATAAATAAGATCATGACACCTGGATACGATAGTTTTACCATTGAAGTTTACCGTGTATGATGGATATTACTGGATGAGATGATTATTGATTCGTCAAACAGTGCCTTTAACGATGGGAGTTTGTCAAATTCACAGCACTGAGGTGTTATAACATCGCTCAAGAAGAAAATTCAAAGTAAAATTTAGTTGCCAATGCGGCAATAATTGGAAAAATATAAGGTTGAATGCCATTTACTTGTTCGAATAATAAAATCTGTCAGTATATGAATTCATCACAATAAAACGAGTTGTGTGATTGTGTTATGTAAAACTTTGAGGATGTAAATACAAGCATGAGAGAGGGATCTTTTAAGCCACATAGGCTTAATGAAAGACCAGATGAAAATAATTCTACTGACAATGATTACAAGAAATTGAGTATAACTCACTATCTTTTATTGAGTAAAAGAAGCAAAACATATAAGGATTAAAATAGAAAAAACACATGCATTTTTCGACTGCAATAAAAGTTAGAGAAAGTTAAACGTGTGAAGTGTAACTTTGTAATTATTCCTCTGCGGTATGAGTGAATGATTCTAGATGGATTGTTTTGTAGGTCTGTTATGCCTTTCAAATTGTAAATAAGTAATGATGTGACAAGGTCAATGTAAGTGACTTTGGTGTGATTGACATCAAAGGCTTTTCAATTCTATGCTTGTGTATCATATTCAAGTTGTTTTGTTTGAAAGGACATCTTTCATAATCGCTTGTACAAATCTTGGACGCAAATACCGCAAGCTATAATTGATAATTCAATAATCAGCTTTTACAACTCGATTTCTAACAGTAGTGACTCCTTAAGTCCAAAACTACGGAAAAACATTCTAAATGACATGTTACAATTAAATAAATTGTATCTGACAATGCTTCAAATCATTTTGAGATAAATAGTCATACATTTGTAAAAAAAAAGTAATTGAAATATTTTAAGTCTAAAACTTAGAATGGAAGCAAAAATGTGCAAAACAGGTGTTTATCATTAATAAAACAATAATTTGAATATTTTAAATTTAAAACTTGGAATGGAAGCAAAAATGTGCAAAACATGTGTTTATCATTAAAAAATCAATAATTGGAATATTGTAAATTTAAAACTTGGAATGGAAGCAAACATTTCTAAAACAGGTGTTTATCCATACATGTGGACGTTATACACAAATTTGATGCCGCTTATCATACTTATGTTTGAGTAAACGTAGGTCATTCATAAACGTTGTACTTGTTCAAATTCAGGCTATTCAGGTTTGATATTTGGCCAACACGAAGTGAATGTTACATAGATTTACCAACGAACTAATTATGATATGTCACTCATAAACCTTCCAGCATGACGAAATTTAGTATGAACATATCACGCTCATTAAACTTTCCTCATGAGCAAACGTAAGTATATCAAATGCACCTTGAATGTCTTATCAAATCCACTCTATTCAGTTTTGTTCATGGCCTTTTTACAAAAAAGCTGTTCAATGTGTAAATGAGCTAATTATGACATGTGATACTCCTAAACTTCGAGAATGACTTAAGTTAGTATAAGTGGCGTTCTCACTGCAACGTTTTCGCTAGCCCATCACCGCCCCTGATCCAAGTCCGACTTAAAAAAATACATAAAAAGTATTCCATGTTTTCTTGATAGGTCAAACAGAGCAATCGAAATTTTGTTCCTTTAAAAAAAATTGTAAAACTTTTTAAAATATGGTTTCCTGTGAACAGTAATGAATACGTGTAATTAGACTATATATCAAAGCTATTTGTCAAAAGTGAATCGAGTTTACATTAAGTCATACTGCTAGTTCCTGGGCATGACATATCAGTGGATTTAATCAGATTCCAAAAGTATCTAGGTCAATACTGTGAATTTGAACAAGTACAACATTGATGGATGTTTGATTGATTGATTGATGGATTACCTGGATAATTCTGAAATTTTATGCGTCTAACTGCTTTTACGTAATTTGAAGGAATTAATTTGACTTCAAAAATGTGCCAAATGACCTCCAAAGTCTCAGTAAATAATGGGATTATGCTACACTTCCACGGCTTTGTCCAACATCTATTATTGATTTGAACAAATGTTGTTGACTTCATAATTGTTCCAATGACCTAAAACGTGTCCCGGAGTATTCTGATGATCATATGCTCCCACTGCTATACCCAACCTACTTTTATGTAATGGAAGGAATATGTTTGATTGAAAAATGTGCCTGGTGACCTGTAAAGTGTCAATTACTAATAGGATTATTGTAGCCTTCCGTTACCTTGTCTAACACTAAGTGTAGCATCTCTTTACAGAATAGGTGACATATTTTTGAGAGAAAAAATAGCCCCTAGATAACTCTGTCTCAAGCCCTATTCCTGTGTTTTCATATCCATTTACGCAGCTATTAGTATGACTTCAAAATGTCCATATGATTTCAAATACGTCATTTTAGAGAGTAGGTATAATTTTATATAGACACTAGCCCCCTACCATTAATTGTGTCCTCAGCCCTAACTTTTTAATTTTTTTTCCAGATTGAAGTATTAAATAGCAGCTAATATGACTTTGAAATGTCTGTGTGACTACAAAAGCGTCTCATTATGCGATGGGTATTCTCTCAGTGCAATTTAGAATGGGTGATTGAAACACCCTTTATGTCAGGGACACCTTTGAGAACTTATCAGACGTGGCATCATTTTTATGACGAGGAATTACTCTCAGCCACTTCAGCTTCGGGCCTATACGTACCAATGCATCCCATGTTGAGTCACTGGGATATCTGCGACAAGGAACGTGTTTCAATAATGCTAAACACCTGAAAATCACACGTTCAAAAATAAAAGAACTCGGCAGAAACGTTTAATGTTTAGGTCTTTTGATGAATTTCCCAAAATAGGGAGCTTAGCTCACTGGCATTCATTTTGATTAAAGTACATTGCAAGTTGGCCCAGTATTAACAAAAATATTAGGAATGTGTGGTGGGCGAGCGAGCGATTTGCGGAACACACTAAAAAGAGGAACCAAGAAGTTAACTACGTATAAAGTCAAATAACAATAGACTCATGTTGTACATAAATACTTGTATTGTTATGAAGGAGCCGTGTGCTGCTAAAATTGTACTCTATGTCATCAGACTTAAAGTGTAAACGACGACATTTGATGCTAGAGTTAACCAGAGACAATAAGAAAATATACGTGTGCCAATTCATTTCACCCCTGAACGATAGGAAATTTTACTTGATCATTACTTGATCATGATAGCTCTGCTGGTGGACAGAGTTGTCCCCAAGGTTGTCTTTCTCCCAGTTTAAGAGATGTATTCATTGTTTCGATAAGTTTGCGTGCGATTTGTGATAGTGTGTGTACGAGCGTGAGAGCTTCATGAACTCTACAACGTGTGGAGAAGTCGCAATCAGAAAAATGTAACAGCTTAGCCCGGTAATTGAACCACACTTTATTGCGAGTGGGGATTTGGCCGAGCGGTCCTGTCTGTTGCTCCTCCGCTAGGTGACTGGATGCCGTATGCTGTGAGTTCGAATCCTATTGAAAACACCGTAAATGTACATCATATATTGATGTCGCAAATAAAGCGATCTGATTGGTCGAGACTTGAAGATAACCGGGTTTTTTTATTCGCGATATAGCACGGATAAACCACGCTCTCAGCTAGAGACAAATACCAGATGTAATAGCAATAAACCACACCAGCAAGGGGTATACCACTTGACCAGTTCATTCCATATATGCCTCGCTATTGCTCATGCATATGAGTGTACTTTATTGCTTAATTATATACCTACGTCATAGCATTCCATTTCGCGTGGGCCTTCAGGAAGTGTACTTCATCGGGTCGACAGACTTAACATTTCTGTAAGGCAGGTTACATCTGCTGCAAAACCCGCGTCAAGGTAAGTTTAAATACTAATACGTATTTCCTATAATGCGCATCTTGGAAATATACAAGAATCATCTGTGATTGTTATGTTCAGTCAACCTTACCGAGCGATTTTCAGCCCTTGATATGTCAGTGGCGTTGCAAACTGTTTGAAAACGCTCAACATAGAACTTCTTGCTCTCTGGATAGTGTGTTGATCAAGTACTAGACAGATAATTACGCTATGTGTCCCAGTCATTTTGGCAAGTACTATCTTCGCTTCAAACAATGTTTCTTATACGTAATGTATTATATCAGCGAGTCAATTTATTACGCGAAGCATCCTTCTGATTTTTAATGGCTCGGGATATATGTTGTATAACGATCGTAATTTACTTGTGCTGAAGCAGGCTCCTCATCTGGTGCAGAAATGTTCATGTTTTCAAAAACTGCACAAAAATAACATAAAGTCGGCGTTATGACAAATAAAAATCTGTAAATGATTATAATATACATAAAGGTAATAAAAAGGTCTGGTCTACCTGTTTGGTCCCCGCAGATGAAGTAATGAGAGTATAGTTTTGGTCACGTTCGTGCATGCATGCGTGCATGCGTCCATAAGCTTTAATCGGAGATGTTGGCCCAATTCTGCCAAGGTTTGTAGAAGAACACAATCATGCGTCATATACAGGCAATGTGGATTTATTTTGCAGTACGACATGCGGCTGGAAGTTTTGTTTTTGATTTTTAATGTTTTATGTCTGGAGCTAGACTCGGTGCTAGATCGATTTGCTTCAAAGTTGATAAAAGGAAATAACCCTGTATTGTACATTGTATGGTACAGGGACATTACCATTCGCCATGCATATGCATATGTGTTTTTCCATAAGATCTAATTAGGCTGCCAAGGCAATTTTGTTTCAAGTTTCTCTTGTCTGGAACAAAGACATGCTGAACTGATTTGTTTCAAAATTGGTACAATGACAGTGTGTTATATTAAACGTATGTGCATGTAAATTTCTATCGCTATACATATCAATGAATACGGCCAGCGGGAGGGGCACTTGGTACGACTTTCAGTCCTGCAAAAACGTTGGAACATATCTCATTCAAAGTTGGTATATGGACACAATACAATGACATTCACATGCATGTCAATATGTGTGACAATACAATCAAATGTGAATGCAATGCGACCATTTAAGCTAGTCACGATTTTTTCGTATTCACAGCCATCTTAACATACGGAATTAAAATTTGGTACAAGAATATCACCGCGATTTCATAGGAACGTCATTTTTTGTCTCTAGGATGATTTTAACAAGCACAACTATGAATTGTTACAACCCAAACAGGGATCAATGGCTCCAAACAACATTTTATCCGGTGGGGACTATGTCATCAGTGGTTATTTGTGTATTCAGAATGGCTGCATAGGAACATGCAATACACTTTACAGTTATCAGAGCTGTCACTTACAACTATTGAGGGACTGTCTACTATATGATCAGTCCATTTGTTCATATTTCATCGTCAGACCAATCTCTAAATTTGTTCAACAAGTGCGTGAATTCCTAAGTAATATAAGTTTTTTTTATTTTTTGACTGTAGCTCGAAGTTAGTTCTTTAATTTTTGTCTCGCTCATCTAATTCTCCTTTGCCACTCATTGATAAAGGTCTATTGAAACGAAAGGCAATCTAAAATGATTTGCTTGATATATAAAGTTTTCTATGGTGGATGTAGCCGTATGTTTTATTTATTTTCTTTATTCATCAGACTTTGACTGTAATGGCTCAGCAAAAGAAAGAACTAAACCAAATGAATGACATTTCCCAACTAATATTGTTCTAAATGGAGTTTTTAAAGTAACCTTCCTGTTGCCCCGATTTGCAACAGGAACATTGATATGCTTAAAGTAAAATGTGGAACTGAACATAAAGTTACAAAATTATTGAGGGCCCTCTATCACGTTTTATTGGAGTAAAATGTGGAACTGAACATTTAGTTATAAAATTATATTAGGGTCCTATATCACGTTTTATTGCAGTGTAGATGTTGGTCATAACAAACCTTTACTCCCAATACCTAGCAAAATTATTTCTAATCTTATCGTCTAACCTACTTACTGAGAGCTAGGATACTCCAGCGCTAGTTAAACACGATATTTTTTGTAGCGCATACAATGTCGAGCAAAGAAATCTTTTAGAAATGGCATTAATGTATTAGAAGTTAGACTGGGGTTACAAAATTGTTAGAGTCACCCAAAAACTGTCAATAAATCCCCGAAAACATACAACTTGCTTTCAGGCGCATAATTTCAACTCCTCTGCATTGATCCTTGCCATGGATTGTTTATTTACTAATTCTGATCAACTATAATCTACATTTAATACCAAATAAATTGTGAATAACAACTGTAATAAGTCATGTCAGAATTATGTTTAGTTTTAATATCTTGTTATCGTTGAGTAGTTGCATCCAGAAGACATGTTTGACGTTGCAGAATTTAACAAACAGTAATGTCAGAATTTAACAAACAGTAATGTCGACCGTTCACTGTTTTTTTAATGGACCCCGGGCCTTGGTATAAATTTGTTTTACGGAAGTTATTCTTAATACCTGATGACGACAAACCAAAGACCCATTTGAATTTATAGTATTTAGTTGTATACTTACTTCTCGATACAAAGACTTTCCATGACGGCAAAATGTATGACATGCAAGCATATTAAATGCACTGCTACTTTTTTATGATGCAGTTCAAATTATCAACACTGCCTCGTACAGAATGGACCGTACATTTCTGATCTCGCATTCCTTCGCCCTGTTCGAGACCATTATCCTGTTCAGCATTTTTGCACTTGTCCAGCCTTCCGACGCAAACATCTATGAGTTTGCAATTTTCACTGACGTCACCTCCGCTGGATTCAACCATTTGACCGTACATAACGACACCGGTGATGTATACGTTGGTGGAGTGAATCAGCTGTATAGGTTGAATGCAGACGTGGAACTTAAAGCCAATGCAACTACGGGACCGGAGTATGATGATGATGAGGCATATGACACTTTCAATAAAATACTGACAATAAACTACGCTGGTGACGATGAACTTATAACCTGTGGTGGATATCAAGGTGTTTGCCAAACACGACAAATCCAAGGTTTGACCGTGACAGACAGTAGCCCAATCTTTGTCGTTGCAAACAAGACAAACGAATCAACTGTTGGATTCGTTGCACCACATTATCACCTTGATCAACTGATGCTCTACGTTGGCACAACAAGTACATCTACAAACCCTGGTTCCCCGCTGGTGAGTGGCAGACAACTCGAAGGTAATCAGATATTTGAGGTCTTTGGGGATTACGCTGGAGACCCCGCAAGAGTTGACGTTGCTTCATCGTATATCACCACATTTCCAGTCGGCTATGTGGCTGGATTTAGCTACGGTCGTTACAGCTACTTTCTGACAACACAAAAGTCATCCACATCAAGTTCTGGTTACATTTCAAAGCTTGTCCGTGTATGTCAGCAGGCAGAGTTTCAATACTTCAGTTCCTACGCTGAAGTGACATTGAGATGCCTAGATGATTCATACAACCTTGCTCAAGCAGCTTATCTCACCAGACCTGGTCAGGATCTCACTCAGTCGTTGGCGTTGGATGACGATGAAGAAGTCTTGTTTGTCACATTTGCTGTCGGTGAGGATGATCCTCCAACGCCGACCACAACATCTGCACTATGTATGTATGAAATGAGTGTAATTGAGACAGTCTTCCAAGACGCAGCTCAAGGATGTATGGAAGGCGATGGTCTACAAGAGTTTACTGCTTACTGGATGCTCGGTGCTTCCTGTTCTGGATCCTTACCTGTGAGTGTGCATAAAATTATTCCTATTTAACAACCCACAGAGACTTATGATATTTTATCTTATTCTGGACCTGTCCACCTAAACAATTCAATCTTCTCTGTAACATTTTCTGCGCCATATTTGACAGCATCCTGCGCTTTTCACGCAATACTTGATTGAAAGAGACCGGGTTTGCCCTGCAACATGGACAAGCAAATGTCAAATATACAAAAAATAAGGGTTACGTTCATTTATGATGCAGTATGTGAGCGAGAATTATACCAGATTATAGCATAGACGGTAAATGATTTTAGTCTAACCCATTCGCCGGGATTGCCTACTCATTTGAAGGTAGTAATGGGCACCTATAGATAGTGTCATGTCGACAACTCCTTAAAAATGGTTAAAACCGATCGGAACAAAATAATTGACTTTATCATAAAGATACCAATGGATGTCAAATTCACATAAATAGTGAAAGGGCTCTGTTCGCTTACTTCGTGGTAAGTGTTCACAGCAGAGCGCTGATATTCACATATGCGCCGTCTGCTCCCCGTAATTTGTAAAAAACTTCATAAATCCAGCACTTTAAAAACACGCATTAAAGTGGATCCAACTTATATCGACAAAAAATAGTCAGTTACGTGGTACTTACAGAACTGTGAAAATGTCTCAAATTGTTGACGCATATGGCATGATATTAAGGAGCATTCGGTTTTACGGGAGGGGGGTTCGGTGGAACTTAAGCTACAATGACATGCAAAAAGCGACCCCCTCCAAATTAAAAAAATTAAATTTCCAAAATCATCTGATTTGATTCATTAATTCTTTGCACTCTATGGCCCTGGGGTGAAAAATATTGACCTTTCAAAAGTAATTATAACAAAAGGAGTTACCCTCTCCAACTTCCATGCACAACACACATTGGCCCTCTCCAGATGTCACTGTCCACATCAATTATATCTTAATGCCATATAATTTCTCATTTGACCTTTGAACTTTCAAACAATCCTTTCTTAACTTTACAAATACTCACTTGACTTTACCCGACTATCGATTATGGTTGCATTTCCCTGTCATCAAACATATCGCATAAAGATAAATAAGGGGCTACGCGATGTTAGGTGCTTCTTGCATTTATTTTAGCAAACTAAATTGCAAAGATAAACGTAATGGATTAATAAGCAGCCTTTCATAAGTGTGTTTGTTTGTGACTTATCCTCGAATTTCCCGTAAGCTCTGCACTAACCACCGATACTTATCGCAACGTCTTACGTGTTAACTTTCAGTACTCTAGGGGAACTCATGAATGCTATGCATTGACTTACTATCAGTATGCAAATGGAGTGGACGGTCAATATGGACATGCAGTGGAAGACTATCCAGATACTCTAGTGACGTCAATAGCAGTCACAACCGTGGAACAACATACTGTCGGTTTCTTGGGTACTGACACGGGGAGTATTCTCAAGGTATGACATCATATCTTGTGAGTCTACTTTAATGAAATCGGAACATGCCAGTTGCCTTGTATCTCTGTAATTGTATTTCAGATCGTATAATCTGGCAGATCATGGTTTAATAGAGCACAGATCATTAGCAAATCATTGTTGTGACCTTTGAGTGGATTCTCAGACGTTCGCAATGTTTCGGCACAAATTATATAGACTTTCTTTTCAATGCGTACAGTATAATCTGACGTGATCGCTAGCAGGCACAAATTGCAAGTTTTGAATTCGAGCGGTTGCAAAGGTCACGGGTTCAAGTGGGACGGTAAGGGGCGCGCACTGAACTGTGGGTTAAGGTTCCAAGACAAGAAATTGACCTTTTTAAGCTAACAATTCTCTAGTGGTTAACAAGCTCAGAACCCTCGTAAATTATATATTTTTGGAAAGCCTAGATAAGGGAGAATATTTTGGTTACCATAGTGTCACCATTGTTTACATAACTATCACGTGACATGTCATTTGCATAACCTTTCAAAAATCGGTTTCCTATGTTTTGTTTCAATTTTTGAGATATAGGCCTAAGGCTAAAATTTGTGTGAGTGCAAGCTGACCTAAGGATCTTCCAAAGTGTGTCTCAGAATTGTTTATACCGTCTTAAACAATTTTTATGCCAGAAAAAAACTTCCAGAGCGTTGAATTTAATGAGAGTTGATTTCTTTAAAACTGTGCTCCAAAAAAGCTTAGCAAGATATAAAAAACATGAGACACAGTTTGGAAGAGCGTTGTGACAGCTTCAAGTTGCAATCCAGAACGTTTGAATCAGATATTTTTACGAATTGAGACAAAAACATATGGAAACCCGATTTTGAAAGGTTATGCAAATTACCTATAATGTGATATCGATAGTTATTTAAACAATGGTGAAACTATTTTTTTCAAAGCGTTTCCCTATATCCACGCTTTCAGAAAATGTAAAATTTACAGGGGTTCTGAGCTTATTAACCACCAGAGAATTGCTAGATTGAACAGGTCAATTTCTTGTCTTTGAACCTTAAAAACACGATTTCAAAATGGCCAGAATAGGCATAGGGGGCTCAGGCCTATTGTTTGTTTGTTTTTTTGTTTGTTTATGCGTGTTTGTTTATTTGTTACGTATGATTATTTCAATATATAATAAGAAACCAATAAAGAGTTGTATTTGTGTTCATATTTGTCAATAAAGAACGGTGTTTGTTTGTTTTTTGTTTACACATATGGCCAATAAATGACACTTTAAAAAATTGATAATACAATTCCACATCAAATAAATCATACCCCGCCTTTGCCATGAGGAGTAAGCACTCATTTGTGTCCACCACTCTCTCTGAATACTCTCCGTTTCTAATACTCACAAATATGAACACAAATACAACTCTTTATGGCTCTTATTGTATAAGGAAATAATCATACGTAGCAAATAAACAAACACGCACAAACAAACAACAAACAAATAAACAAGAAGGCTGAACCCCTATGGCGTAGGTAGCAGCTGTCCAGATGAAGAGAAAATGTATTTTGGGGCCCAGCTATGGCATTAATTCCCTTTCGTCAGGTACCAAAGTCGTTTATTAAATGTCGGGGGACTATAGCCATCGATCGATGTCATTTATTAGTCACCTTTAAAGGGACAAAGTCAGCCATTTTTCATGAATTTTGCTCGATGCGAGATACTACTTATATTTGTTTGAAATGTTGAAAGATATTGAATGAATTGGTGACCATGAATATATTCCACCCAGCTTTTAGACAAATTAAATGAAACCATCGTGAAAATGAATTAATAGTCATGACCATATATTCATGGTCACCCATTCGTGTGTCCACCATATATTCATGGTCACCCATTCATTCAGTATCGTTCGACATTTCAAACAATATAAGTAGTATCTCGCATCAAACAAAATTCATGAAAAATGGTCGCCTTTGTCCCTTAAAGAGTTCGATTGCTTTTCACTGCGAATAACAACAAGTGGTGGATCAGAAGAGAATTGTAAAAGTTTGAGAGTCCGAATATCTGTCACCGAGGCGCATTCTACCTTAATTTACAGCAACGCCTGGAAAACGTCCATTTTAGAATACGGCAAGATTTGCCACTTCGATGCCTGGTATGCATGTTTTTTTTTTTTTACACACACTAAATGTTCCGATCTTTTGACAGCTCCATCTCGTCAATACATCCTTTGCAAACACCTTTGAAGTGGTTGACTTCGAGGAAAGTCAGTCTCAATTTCTTCCAGATATGATGTTCGATGTGACAGAAGAGCATTTGTATAGACTGTCTGTCAAGAGTGTAAGTACTTGCAACGGCAAATTTTAACGCACACAGAATGTGATGATCATGAGGATATATTAAAGTTTGTTACAGCAGCTAGTCATGATGGTCCTTCTTATCCAAGTGTTCTAGGCAAATGTTAGTTCTCTTACCGATTTCAACCAAAATGTGCATCATGTTGCAAGTGAAGTAATTAAAGATACCCTGCAGAATAGTTCTTTGTTATTAACATGC
The DNA here is from genome assembly GCF_041260155.1 of Ptychodera flava. Lineage (NCBI taxonomy): Eukaryota > Metazoa > Hemichordata > Enteropneusta > Ptychoderidae > Ptychodera > Ptychodera flava. Next base: position 13,569,057 of record NC_091933.1, on the reverse strand, counting down.
ATTGCTTATCTATTGTTTTCGTTAAGGTCGTAAGGCAACATTGATTTCCTGACTATTGATATTTCTATTAGGTCCGAAAGATCAAGGTAGAAGACTGCAGCCAATATACCACATGTGCGAGCTGTCTGAGGTCATTGGATCCGTATTGTGGTTGGTGTTTGTTGGACAAGAGGTTTGTAATAGCATATTTTTGCTCTGAAAGCCATGGACATGAGTTTCTTAACGTTTTTCAGCCAATCCATTTCGATATTTACAATGAAAGTCATTGCTGGAAATGCTCTCAAATTATGCAGGTTGACAATTCCTTTGGAGTCAGTTCATTTTAATTTCTGCGTATATGTTGTGAAATGATTACAAATGCAATACTATGGAAGGAACAAAACCCGTATTCCATTTTCTCGAGCGGATGTGAGAACGGTGATAAAAAGCCACTGTTGTCTCTATGACAAGAGAGTAACTAGTATCAAGTAGGATTTCAAATCACAGCACAATATAATATTATTTGTGTGAGGTCAGTCAAACCACTCTGCTTATTAGCTGGCGTAAAGAAGACTAAAGTCGTAAAATACATCCGCCCCTATGGTGTACATGACTCCGAGAAAATCGTAAGAATTCTTACCGAGGTAAAAATTATCCAACTCTAGATGACAAGGTTATGTGAAGGGCTATAGAAGCCTCATTTTCGGTTTGTCTTCCACTGAGTAAACAGATTAAGCCTTACTCAGAATAAAAATCATGTTTTCTGCAGCAAAAGTGTTTGTTCCACATTGACTTAATATATTAACTTTACCTAGAACGTTTTTGTTCGAAGTTGGTAACAATAAATTGATTCGAATTCTATTAAAGAAGAAAAATGTTCAGTCTTGAAAATGTGTGGATTAAGAGATAGTAAGTTAGAAATATGACTGAAAAGCTTTCCACTAATTTAGTCTGGTATATGCTGATGGTAAATAAATTAACACAATGGCTGATATTTCATGTGTTCGGATTATATTATGGGCAAGACAGCTGTTTAGAGAGAAGATCCTATATAAACCGAGGTGTTAATCTGAAATACTTGCATGATGGTGTAATGACCACGCCGAACCTTCCAGTGCAATATTTTGTTTATATCAGGCCAGCGGCATGCTCACTGAAATGGCAACATTTTAGGTAATGACATTGCTTGTCTTTTCACTGACAGTAATCGTATCGTTAGTTAATAAAGATTCAAGTCGCATTGTGAAACTGTTGAACACTACGTTTTTGTTGAGTTTCCTATAGAATTGCTATGGAGACAGAAAGATAAACAAAAGAAAACCATGTGTCAATATCACATGCACACAGTATCATTTCGCTTGCGATGTGACAGTCATAGCTGCTTTCCCTGCGTCGTTAATTTTAACAATCAACAACTTGCATATGTATTTACATATGCTTATTCTGGCTCTCAACTTATGCAGCACAACTTACTGAATGTCAGCACCTCTAATATCTTAGTTTTCACTGTCTTGCAGATGCTCAACGTATGCAAGCTGCGCGGATTCTCAGCCTTCCTCAAACTGGCTTCATCACTTCGACGACGACGTGTGTGTTGGCATTGAAATAGAATCAATAGATCCCGAAGACAGTATACCGATAAATGTGGCCCATCCGGTAGGATTCAGTAACGAAACAATACCATGGCAACATTGCCGTGAGGCATTTCACTGTGAGGCTGACTGCATTAACTTCGCCGCATGTACAACAGTTACTTGATCGGAAATTTTAGAACACTGAGTTAAGAAACTCGTCGGTTGCCTTTGATGTATTAAGCATGGATTTCAAAGGCATTTTGTCTTGCTAAAGATCATGCCAATTCTATTTTACAGATAACCTTGAATATGGCAGGCCTACCAGACGATGATGATAGCATATCTTATACGTGCAATTTTAATGGCTACTCGACAGTTGCAGATAGGGATGGTCAGAGTTTAACCTGTGATACACCGCCACCAGGCTATCGTCCGCACATTCCTTGCGATGAGGGTAGGTATCATTTTTTCGTACGAAATTTTTCTCACAACAAGACGCTGCGAGAACGGAACGCGGACTATTTCACGGCTCAGTATTCAAAAACGTCCTTGAAAAAAGAGACCGAAGTGCCGGTATACCATGATAAGCATACACACAATTAGTCCATGTTTCAACAAAATGTATCGTGTTTTCATTTGCATCCCCGCCTTTCAATCATATCCTCGTTACACCGACTGAAAGTCGATATAGGATGTGATGTATTACCTTTTTATCGTTATTTCGCTCAATTAAAGTTATCGTAATTAAAGATTACGGGGCACATTTCCTTGACAGACAATAAATGATCATGTACAATTCATCGGTTGAAATCGCGTGAGAAAATGGTGTTTCAATCTGCAGTTTTCCATCCTACTTTGAATTTCTTGAATACGGACCCGAACGGTCATAATATAAGGAAATTAAAATGACGATGGAAAATGTGGTGCTCAATAGGACCATAAAAACAATGTTTTTGTCATCTGCCTGTAAGTTAGTATCATTTATTACAGTGTCAAGATTCTAAAAGCACAACAAGCATTGATCAGGTGGAACTCTTTAATTTGCGTATCAATATATCGTTTTACAGATCACATCACCGAAATACTGAATGTCACGGATGACACAACAAATGGAGACTACTCAGAAACAGATTTCCATTATTACGATTGCTCTGTGCATAAATCGTGAGCGAATGCATCATCTTATTCACTGGTTTTATAGAAAATTTATGGAAGCTTCTCATCGAAGTATGACTGCCACCACCACCACCATCACCACCAACATCACCACCACCAACACCATCACCACTACCACCACCACCATCACCACCACCATAATCACCACCATCACCACCACCACACCATCATCATCATCATCATCATCATCATCATCATCATCATCATCATCATTATCATTGGTAGTAGCAGTACAGTACTTTGACTACATTAGCCATAATGTGGTATCCGTACAGTTGTAACTTTGTACGCCTTCAGTAAATCGCCATTGATATTACAGAATGCATTATTTGAGGATATAGGTATATTCATAGTGGCAGAACTGGAAACATATCATACAATTTGTTTTCCTTGATCAAAATTCATTAATTACATGTTAATGCCGATGACACCTGTTGTGTATGACACACACCTAATCGCACTTCAAAGAGTAATAAACCTCAATTTATTTTTCCAGATGTACAAGCTGCGTAACCAGTGACTGGGCCTGCAATTGGTGTGTCTACGAAAACCGATGTACACATTACTTGGACATATGCCAAAGAGATGATTCTTCGTCAGTCGTAGTTGGAATCAATGTAAGTACAAATGCATCACAACGAAAAGGTGATGGTAAAACCAGCACGCCTGGAAATTGAAAATCTTAAACTTTTGCCAAACTTTCCGTAAGTAATCTTTCCACCATTCCCTTTAGAGATCAAGAATAAAAGTCAGGGGTCACCATCGAAAATTTGGTACTAGAGAAACAAATTACACAAATTTACTGACATTTAAAATTAAGCATGGCTGCCATCCCTTTTTTAAACACTGTGGGGAAAAATAAAATTATCGACTTTCGAAAAACAAAGAGAGTGAACATTTTTCCTACTCCAAGAGCTTCAAAATGACCCCCCCCCCAAAAAAAAGTGGTAGACCAGAAACGACCTGTATAAACTTGCGCATTAACGTATCTGTCCCCGAGGTGCATTCTACCCTAACTGTGTGAATTTCAGGAAATATAAAGCGAAGTAAGAGTCAGCAGACGATTTCAATTTATTTTACAAGTTTACATGACATATTGATCATCTTGTAGATTCTGATCCTTTATAGTAATCTTTCCATCCCGTTTTCTTTGATATAGTTTTGATGATGAAAAGAGTTGCACAAAAGCATGCGAATAGTGTGGATTCGTCAGATCCCTTTGATCTGATATTGTCTACCTAAAGTTATTGCTATTTTCCTTTTCCTTTTAACAAGAACAAGTTCAACGACACTGGTATCAAGGACAGGAATTTTGTCCTCAGCTAGACGTACAGAAGGGAGAGGTGCTAATACCGGTCAATGTCAACACAAAGATCCAACTTCCAACACTTAAACATCTATGATAATAAGGTAAATAAAAGTAATGAACGAGAATGGGGTATGTTGGATTTAACTCTCATGCCATTTTGACAGCCTTAAAGAATCATTGGTAGTTTTGTGTGTTGTTGAAGAAGTTTTATGCGATTTCGACGATAGACTAGCGAAACACATTTTCTCAGAGTAAACTTACCTTTCACCTCAGTGTTATTGAACTTGAACACAGACATGTACCTTTACTCGGACTTTTACTCGAATCTTAGGATTTAGGTGAATACGAGTGTGTTCTGATGGTTGAAGGCAAACCTCAAACCATCGAAGCAACAAGACATAATGAAACATTAGTGACGTGCAACATGAGAAAGGTATGTGAACACTAGGTAAACACTAGGTTTTGGAACAGGTCAACGTGTATGTTTATGGTACACGACGGGTTTCTCGGTAACTTTGTCACTTTTATGAGATACACTGGCAATATGACATGGCATAGGCCTATAGCTTTCTAAAATGTGGTGGACTGGCACGCGTGGCGAACAGGCCAGTAGATGGCACAGGGGCTGGTGCAGACTCACGCAATAAACACTGAATAAGCTTTCATATTCGCACAGACCAACACGAACAAATAGGCAATTTGCATCTGACATTAAGACCTTTTTCTGGCAAAGAAACCATGGACTGTACATATGGTAATTATGTTCACATTACGAATATTTATCAAATATAGTATTTTTTCAACACGAGGGAAGACAGTTTGCGCTAATCTTATCGTCTTATCGTGTCTCTCTAAGCTAGAAAGTTGACAGAGATATTCTCGTCATTTTATGTTTAGTGTAGTTAGTGCCTTGAAATTGAAAGACTTAAACTTTCGTTCAAACTTTCTTTGCGGAAAAATTAAATAACTCACTTTCAAAATAATATTAATAAAATTACGGGTCACCGTGCAAATCTAAATTAACTAGAAAAACAAGTTGCCCAATATTTACCGACACTTGAAATTCAAAATGGCCGCTATCCTGTGTTGTGTCCGCGGGATAAAAATTAAATTTTAGATTTTCACAAGTGCGATTTTACTTTAATATTACAATATACGGTTAATCACAAAATACGATCTCTTATGGATGGCGTTTTGAATGAAACGCAAGCCGTACAGCAACAGATGTATAATAATAACACTTTATTTAACAAAATATTACGAGGTCATTATTCTCTTTTGTCAGTACACCTACGAATCATTTCAACCAGAAATGCATGCCAGTCTAACTCTGAGGTGGAATTATGGTTACCATGTAATTGACGATATGCATGGGTATGAAGGTGAGTTATACAATCTAGTACAAACTAATAGTAAAGACAATGTATGATAGAAAGTGAAGCCAATACGGAGATCTGCCTTATTAAAACAAAATGATGTCTTTAGGAGGCGTCTCCAAAGTATTCGAAAACTACTTCATTTATCAACATTCTTACATAATTCCATATACAACGCTACACGTGCCATTGTAGCATGATGAGAGAGAAATAATTCAATAAATTTGAATGTGGGATTTGTAAAGTCAACATAACACTTCACTGTTATTTTTTTCCACAGTTACATTGTATAACTGTTCAGTTGACCGCTACGACTGCACTGAGTGTCTGGCAGATGATGCAGCGAGTCGAGCTTTAAACTGTGGATGGTGTAAGTGCAACAACACGTGTGAATATGTTGACCACTGTGAGCCTCACTGCTTGGAGAGAGATCCGGGCCAGTGTTGTGATACCTTCAACATTAACTGGGTATGTTTATACTCCTTTATGTCTAAACGTTAAACTACTTGTACACAAATGAGGTTCTGTTCTTGAAGTTTTTGTATAAAGAGGTCTAGCTGACAGTCAAGAGACTCCATGGAAAGTGTATATTCACATTACAGCATAGGTATGAAATAGATAAATTATAAATTTAACCCCTAGATTTACAATATAAATTATCATTGTGGAATACTTAAACGGTGTATCTAAAACTGTGATCCAGCGAATAGTTCTTTTAGATTTGAAGATCACAATACATTGCGTGCAACCATGCACTCTTAGAAATGCAAAAGCACTTTTAAGCAAATATGGAGATTTTGCAGTTTTGAACTAGGTGATGAATTTGGTTTGTTAATTTTAAGTTCTTTGGCTTGAAATAATGTGTCATGTTATTTAACGTCTATTCTGGCGAATTATGATCATTATAAACGGTTGAACTAACATTAAATTACCGTACTATCATCAATCATAGACGTTTCATTGTAGCACTTACCGCCGACCATGTTTCACATTTCTTCAAGTGAAGAATATACAAGACAAAATGTTGTGGGTTTAAATGAACGTTTGGTGGAATTGTGCGTGTCGTCAAAGCTACCGTAAAAGTCAAATTTTAGAGTAATAAAAACAGTTATATTTATTTGGCACAATCAGATGACATTGTCTCTCAAAGCCATAGAAAGATACGAAATGTGGAAAAGAGTTTAAAACAATTCTGAAAATTGACAATCTGGAAAACCCATTTTAAGATCCTTACTTTGACCGGAGTATATCCTGTTTTAGGATCTGCGTGGTTTGTCTCATCGTAAGGCAGCTTTGGATGAACTGCTGAAGTTTCTCATCGTACACAAAGACAAGGTAATGACACTTCATTATGATCAGTTGTCATAAATTTGAATGTATAATGCAATTTTTCTTAATTCGCCGCATTCAACATTGAAATTGTTTCCTTCATCAAAGCAACACTAAATTTAAAAGTATTCTTCTAGAAACCTTTCTTTGGCATTGATATCGAACTGAACACAATCACTTTTTGATGCGTCATAGAGCGGTGTACTAATAGGAGACGTGAGTAAATTTCTCATGAGTGAATAAGAATCAATAAAACAGACCTTTCAATCAGTAGTGTGTATGAAATTATGAAACAAACACCCATGTTCGTTTCGAGTTAAATTTGGAAAGATCCCTATAACACACGTTAATCTCATACGTACAGACACATGCGGCAAATCGCGACGCGCAAATAACCAGTCTACGGTACATATACTGATTGAAGCGATGGGGTACAAAAGGTGACTGAGCTACAGTATGTGAAAAGGTGCTTTACACAGCGAATGTGTTTACAGCGTTCAGACTGCATTTTGTTACATTTTACAGTTTATGGACGCTCTGGATAGCTATGGAAATTGTGAGAAGGAATGTCATGCAACTACGCTGGATAAATTAGTCGCAGACTTGACTGGAAATCAGTAGACGACGAGGTGTACCAAATATACTTACAAGCTTGGAGCATATTAAAGATATAATCTCTGCTATATAATCACAAAGCATAACAGATTGTATCAAATAAGGTTTATTTCTCTGAATATGGTATTCAGGCAAATTTATTCTAGTTTCGGTATAATTGTGTACATTACACATACAGTAAAACACTGCTATTCCAGTAAAAATAACAATACAGAATTCTCTACCAAATTAAAAAGACTAGTGCAGATTTTAATTTCGTGAATATTTCCATACGTACTCATAGTAAGCAGTTTTTTCAAGATGGCTTTTATTACGAAGATTCCACAAGTCTGCCCAGTTGTGTATTGATTTGCATCAGTTTTCGCCTGATGGTTCTTAACATAGGGGAAGCAAGTCTTGCCATTAGGTCATTTCAGTGACTTCTCCACCAGGCAGTACATCCGCGTATTATTGTGGTGCATGGTATTCAACTTCATGCAAATTTGCAACTTGCTTTACGTTCAGCGGCAGTTGAAATTCACACCATACAGTTACTGACTTAAAATTTTGCATGGTCACTTATAATCATGAGTTATAATTTTACCTAGTCCCTCGTAATCATGAGTTTAAATTTTACCAAGTCCCTTATAGCCATGCAAATGGCTAGATGTAGTATTATACGGAGGTCTTTGAAAGTTCTACTGTTCCTGAACACTAACAATGTATTACAATTATACAGTATAAAATACAATACAATACTTTATTGATCTCCGTGGAGAAATTACAGTGTCTGTTTTTTTTCTAATTTTTTTAGACTTGAAATGTTTTGTTATTAACTTCCAAATACTCAGCTTGTCTTCAGACATTCGCTATCGTGACTTTGTTCACGTGTAATAACATAAACGCAGATTCAGATTTGGTCTTTTGATTTGATTTTACATTCATAATCTCAACTCTCATAATATTATGATCCTAATTTAAGCGTATTTTGATAGCTTAATGATTATCGGAGTCGTGATTTTCTTGATAAGATTTGTTTTTCATAAACAGGCAAATAAACTGGATTCTTAGCATTGTGCATACAGAGTCAATGGAGTTATTTAAGACACATTCAAGGCACATCATATTATGCTGCTGACCCTCCCGATGTCATACCTATTTCGTTTTCTAAGTCATGGAAAAAAAAAGGTTAGTTGAAAATGTATTGAGGATTGGTTCTCGAAAAAAATGAATCCGCTGACGGTTTTCAGGTGGCTATTTACATGGAAGAATGGAAGAATCATGGAGAGAGAGAGAGAGAGAGAGAGAGAGAGAGAGAGAGAGGATATGAATCAGAGCATCCACGCTGCTTGAGTTGCTTGGCAACCAAGGGTCACTCAAAAGTTTGGTCGCCGCGTATAAATGAGCAATATCATTATTTGATTAGCCAGTGTATCTGATCATGGTGAAGCTATTTATTTCTGCATCAAATCAAACTAATAACACATAATCAGTGACATTTTGGTGAAATTCCCACATAAATCATATCTTACAATAAAAAATAAACGTGAAACAAGGACGTCATGTCGATCAACAGTATATTGTGAACTATAAACTGGCATGTGCATGGCATGCACGTAAAAAACTCAACATTACAATATCAAATGGTCTGAAAACAACAACTGACAGTGACAGCTGTAATAGTCACGGGTAAAAACTCTTCACAGATGAAAGGATAATGCTTCAAACAAATGAAATTGCGGGTTTTAGAGAATGAAAACCAACATCGTGGAGAATGAAAAATAAACAATGGCGGATATGCGTGTGGGACTATTCTATCAACGGGAACAGAGGGTCATATAATCATTAGGCGTTCACAAAAACAATTAGGGGGGGGGGCTGGAGGCATTCAGGGGGATATTCGTAAAGTTTTGGGGTATCAGAGGGGGGACTTGAAATTTTTGCTATGCCTATGGGAGGGCGGGGGCTTGAAAATTAATTGGTTCCTTTTTATGATTCCAAGGTTTCATGGTTAATTCAAAGAAAATTTAATAACATTTTAATGTCATCCGATTGTTTTAATGTTAGTAATAACTAAACACGTTCTGGAACCATTTTATCGCATTTCATTCCTTTAACTTCTAAAAAATCTATAGATGTATGAATTTTCGTAAAAACGAACAAACAAGTAGGCCCAGTATCAAGTAGGTATCTCGCATAATGGCATTTCCGCATGATGTATCGCGCGTTTTCATTGCGCATAACCAAATCTAAATAAATTTCACATTGAATATTCTTACGGTCAAATTCTTGCATTCTTCATGTAAGAATGTCAAGTCTTCATGTCCAAATATTCGCATTTGTACCTCATCATGTCATGTAATTACGAATGTCAAGGCTTCATTTCCAAATGATCGCATTTTGCATCTCATCATGTCATGTTGTTACTACGAAAGGCATGTCGTAATTACAAATGGCATAGCGTAATTTTGGCAGGGATTCAACACCATATTGTGACTTTGAATTTCATTTTGTTGGTTTCACCTTTTTCAAAAGTCATGAGATAACTGATAATAATCTAACGAGTACGCCGGGATTTGAAAGGCCTTTACTACTGCTCCATTTTTTATACATGTATTGATATTTAACTTTTCTGAGTTGAGGAGGGGGTAGTCAAAATTCTAATGTTAAAGAGGGCATTACTCAAATTCACCATGGTTAGCTGGGGCAGGTTACTCGGGGACACTTGAAAATTTTTGAGGGTATTGAGGTGGGATCTGAAAAAAAAAGATTCCAGTCGCGATCCCTCCACACACCCACCACACGAATATTTTGACATGAAGACTTGACATTCCTAAACGTTATTTATGAACGTAGCCGTATAGTACGATCCTTTATCTCGCGACCTTTCATAAATTGCTTTGAAGACGGACGAAGAAGGCGAAATAAATTTTGCTGACTCACACCGATGTTTACATGTCGCTCCCTTTGGCAGGGCAAGTAGACCGTGAAGAAAATCGAAGTTGAATGATTAGAACCACGCCCTTTCTCAAAGTAGTATACGATCTCCTTGTCCTTTGAAAAAGTTGACCTGTTATGAGAATGATTGATTTGAAAAAGAGGCTTCAAAGTTTGGATTTTTTTCTCCATAATCATTTACACTTTGTAATCGATATCTCTGGCAAAGCGTTGCCGTATGTACACCTCTGCTCAAACAGGTCTCGCCACTTCACTCATGTTTACAGGAACTTACAGTCCTTCTACCCACGCAAATCAGATTTTCACCCATTTCATTTGGAAATCGGGCAATGTCACTTTTAAATAGTGTCTATCGTTTTGATATTGATTTGTTTACCAGTCTTAGTGCTTTTAAAACCCAAGTGTCATCTGTTTTATTATCTCTTGCTGATAGTCATTTTACTACCGAGAGTTTTTGATGTTTGTCAGTCTAGATCTGTTGTTACTTGTTTAGTGCCTTTTTTTAAAATTAGTTTCTGCATATTGTAATTTGTCTTTTTCATGTTTTAATTTTTCTCTGTTTGCATCCAGTTATTGGGCTATGCCTGTTGGATGTCAGAATAAATAAATAAATAAATAAAAAATAAATAAAACGTGCACAGGCTCATACTCTTAAGCTTCAAGGAAACTTAAGCTATGATGAAAAGCGTAAGAAGCGCATATTCATCAGACCTTCGATTCACTTGTCGGTTTATATTTTAAAAGATGGAAGTACCCTTGGCCAATCTTAAAGAGACATTCAAGCGAACAAGTCGGTAATTAGAATTCAGACTACATGTATTTTTTTTCGGATATCGGAGTCCTTGTGTCGATTCTTCCTCACATCGCTTCTTTGGATAATGAATGACAAGCCCGGGGAAAGCGGAGCTGGTTATTAGAGTCTATATCAATGTTCCTCTCGTCCTTTCCATATCCTGACATATCGACGAAGGTAAACTAATGGGAACGGGAGCCTGCGGCATTACGACTCGCTTCTTGTTCTTGAGCGATGGTTGTGAACATTTTAGGGAAAAAATATTCTTCAGCAACATTTAGAGGAGGCAGTCGTCGGAACTGCGCATGTGCGACTTTCTTGTTTACAACAATGTATTTCATGCGCTATTTATGGATGTATCATGTCAACGTAGCTGCAACATTTTAAGTTTTACGATATTCATTGTTAAAAACATGTTTTAATTTTCAGCAATTGATTTGAGTTGGCGGCACCTGGTCTTACTTCTACAGCCCAATGGGTAATGAGGAAAGCATACACAAAAACAAATACACATCATACAAACTACTGTAATGGTGAAACTTGAAAAGGCATTTGCTCGTAAATTTGATTTAACTATCGAATTACTCGGACTGTGAAACAAAACAATAAACCCAATGGGTTTATGATAAATCTAAAACAGTACTGCTATGGTGATAATAAGCGAAACAGGTATAGAATAATACGTTTTCTTTGCAGATTTACTGTGAGCATATCTTGATGTACCTAAATCTTCATCTATATTTAAGATACTTTAGGACTTTTGATTGCCATTCCATAGGATTTTTCAAACATTACATGATCTCTTGTTGAAACTGGAAACAAGCGTAAGTGCGACTGGACGGCGTAGCGTCGATGACATCATTGAGACACCGGGAACTGTCGATCGATACCGTAGGCGACTGTACAGTTACCGGTACCTCTCGACGCACAAGAACTGGTCGAACGATATTGAACGCAGGTTTTATCTGTACATCGTGTAATGAGGAAACGAGCATTATTAACGGCAGAGGGCGGAAGAGAATTCGCGGCCTTAAACGACGTTAGCGATGCATACAACATGAAACTTTTGGGTAGCCCTCCCGCCATAATAAAATGTTGTGAACTATCACTTGGCGTGTGTAAATCTATCTATCTATCTATCTATCTATCTATCTATCTATCTATCTATCTATCTATCTATCTATCTATCTATCTATCTATCTATCTGAACGAATTTACGCCTTTCACATTTTTAAGTAAAGTAACACTTCCGTATCTATTTAGTCCTCCAGATCGCCCTAAAGATGATTTCTATCTACAACCGGCCAAAAATACCTAAAGATCAGACTGTTTGTATTCGAGTGAGCCCGTTGGAAGAAATACGCTAATGAACACTGTGGCCAGACTGCGTGAAAATATGGAAATAACAGAGTACTACCGCCTTTGCCATTTGTGTGGACGAACAACCAATTGCTGAAAAAGCAGGACATCGAACTTCGTGTCGAAGTTGCAGATCACACAAGGTATTTTAAGTTGTTGAAATTTTGACTGCAGTAAATTTCATTGGATAAGTCCGTCCATTATCTGTTCTAAACAAGGTATATCCTGAGAATATTTACTATATTTAACTACCATGCGGAAAATTTAACAGTACATGAACATTTCAAAGTAGATAGTGCTACCGAATGAATGGTTATGGTTGATAATAACGTTTTAATTTGCAATATACACAGCCTCGTCGGCAGGCTTCATTTTTTAATACTCTCATGAAAAGTGAGACTGGTTTTTAATTTTCCATGATGTGCACGACACGACCAGTATGTGCTGTTCATTGGTAAAATCAAATATCTATGATAAAATACTAATCTCATTGTAGAAGCGTTCTATATCGTCGTTGCAGAGAGCAAGTATCAAGCAACGGTCTGAAATCAGCCGAGTTTTGCAAGGAAGGTCACCAAAGAACCGAACCTATCAGGCAAATTTTCCAGAGAAATTTTCGGGTTTTTTATTATTCCGTTTCATTTTGAAACTCTTGGAACATTTCATATTAAAATGAATAGCAGCTGAAACTTGGAATCTGAAAAAACAGGGTGTTTACTACGGCGTGCACATGTAGTCACTGTGTAGTCGTCACAACATGAACCGGTTCAAACCGGTTTCGAAAATAAAACTCCCCTAGAAGTAATCTTTTTGTATGACTTTGAAAAGTTTGATCGGCACTATCACTGATAAAATTCTATCTCATCCTTCCCTTTCTTTACATCGAAACACTCTGTATACTACTTAAACTAATTTGTTGTGTCTTTTCTGATATAGTTTCTGAGATATTCTGCAATCGTTCAATACACGCGAAAAAGTAAGAAGGGTGATTAATGTATTCTTTTTGTAGTTTTTTAGTTTTCATGCAATCCATCGTCCAACAGGCGAACGCCCAATTAAAGGATGAGGTACCCATACCCATAACCCACCCAATTACTACAATGGAGCAATGAGGAGTAAATTGACTTGCTCAAAGGCACAACACTGTGCTAGTGTTTCGATCTTACCACCCCATACTATGGAAATCATGGCTGACTTAAGTGGGCTAACATCATATCGTCATGAGTGATGTTATGTACATTTAACATATCGTTTAAAGCATTTTCAACGTTGTCCTAAGAACTTACAATGTTGTCTATAGGCATACAACATGTTGTCCAATGAATTTAATATGTTGTAATTGGCATTCAGTATGTTGTCCCAGATTTCAATATATTGTACTAGCTATTCAACATCTTGTCCTTGGATTTCATTATTTTCTCCTAGGCATTCAATATGTTTTCCAAGGCATTTACTATGTTGTGCTAGGCATTGAACATATTGTGCTAGGCATTCAGATGTTGTCCTAGGCATTTAGCATTTACAATGTTGTCCTAGGCAATTACTACGTTGTCTTAGGCATTGACCATATTGTCCTATACGCATTTAGCTAATTGTGCCATGCATTCAATGTATTGTCATAGGCATTCATCATGTTGCCCTTGGCATTCAGCATGTTATGTAATGCATTTCATATGTTGTCATAGGCATTCAGTATGTTGTTGTAATGGGATTTCAATGTTCTCATGGGGATTCATTATGTTGTCCTACGATTCAGCATGTTGTCCTGCGATTTTAATAATTTGTCCTACGCATTTACTATGCTGGCCTAGGCATTTGCAATTTTGTCTTAGGCAAACAGTATGTTGCCGTAGACATTTAGGGTGTTGTCTTAGGCATTGACCATATTGTCATAGGCATTCAGCATATTATCCTAAGCATTTAGAGTGTTGTCTGAAGCATTTACGGCTGGTTTCACTTTACCTCGCCGTTTTAGTGTCTGTTATACATACGTTGTATGCACAAAACACACGATATTTCTATCTTACACAAACAACAAGGTCTCTTAAAAGTGACGCTCTCTCATTAGATTGGACGAGACTAATTATAGTAGGCGGGTGTACTCGTTTCTCATGTAGACTGTTGATCGGCTGAACGATCTTTGTTTATCACATAACATAGAAAATGAAGGTGTTGTTAAAAGAAAACAACACAATAAAGATGGTCAGTTAGGTCACTCGAGAAAAAGTGGCATCTGTATTACAATGGAACGACGGTGATAAACTTTAAGTTACATTTAGTTTTTTGAGGACACGTAATGTTTTTCTTTTTTTAAATTTATCTATATTTAATTTTTTACACAAAATTAAGTTTCCCATTTCATTTTAGCTCTCTTAGGGATGGACCATTAGACCTTGGGAGGGGGGGGGTGGTCACAATGAAATTGTGAAATTTTTTTTTTACTATTGTAAATTTCTGAATTTTTTTTTTTTCTAATTGACATAAGCTGTGCAAATTTTTTTTTTCAGAGTAAATTTTCAGATTTATAATTTTTTTTTAGTTCGTCGCTGTCTGAAGATAAAGAGGGCAAAGTTGTGGTGCCAAGCACCACAAGTGGAAACGCAAGCGGTCACGGGGGGGGGGGGGTCAGGAGAGGGGTGTCCCCCTGCTGCTGTTGGAGCTTTTGAAAAATAGAGATTAAAATGGTGTTATTTGGTGGCACTTGGGGAGTATTTTGCGGGGGAGGTCAGGAGGGGGTGTCTCCCTCCTGCCGTTGGAGCTAATGAAAAATAGAGATTGAAATGGTGTTATTTGGTGGCACTTGGGGAGTATTTTTGCTGGGGAGGTCAGGAGGGGGTGTCCCCTCCTGCTGTTGGAGCTTTTGAAAAATAGAGATTAAAATGGTGTTATTTAGTGGCACTGGGGAGTATTTTTGCGGGGGTGGTCAGGAGGGGGTGTCCCCCTCCTGCCGTTGGAGCTTTTGAAAAATAGAGATTGAAATGTTGTTATTTGGTGGCACTTGGGGAGTATTTTTGCAGGGGGTGGTCAGGAGGGGGTGTCCCCCTCCTGCCGTTGGAGCTTTTGAAAAATAGAGATAAAAATGGTGTTATTTGGTGGCACTTTGGGAGCATTTTTTCGGATTACTCATCTTCCTCTGAAACATGGTCTTCTTGCTCCTCAGTAGCTTCCTATGTTTGAAAATTGACTATTTTGGTTTCCTGGCTTCCCTTTCTACTGCGTGGTGAAATGCCTACATTCACCCCACCAAACATCATGCATATCTCATGATTTACAATTGATTTTGACAAGCTGAGAAGCTAAAATAAGCTAAATAATATAGTTAAATTTGCATATTTGTGTTTTTAGAGCAATTGTTGCCCTTTTTTGATCAAAACATCTGTTTCTCTGTAGCAGCATGTCCAAATTGATTGGATGTGTATAGATGTGTTGAAATTTCAATATTTGTCTTTTTAGGGCAATTTATGCCATTCATGGTCAAAAAATCTGTATTCTCTGAAAGGGCTTGTCCAATTTCTTTGAAATTTGCTACACAATAACGATTATTCATGCAGATTTATTCAGTATTTGCTATCGAGAAACTTTCAAAGTTCAACCCTTTTGTGTGTTTTTGTGTTGGGATTTGTTGGATAGATGGCATTCTACGTAGTATATTGTTGAATGTTAAAGCATGTGTTGCTGTTGTTTTGAGGCTGTTTTTTGAGAAAAATGTATTGAAAATGCCTTTTTAAAAGCAAAATAATACATAATGACTTGATATGTTGTTTTATCATTATTGACGTGTTTCTACTTGTTCAACCATTCTTGCATTCATCATTGCAATAAAATGCTGTGAAAAAAATGAAACTGATTTGGCCTGCATCTGTTTACCTTGATCTTAAAAGGCAAATACAACTTTCTGTCTTGACAACCATACCATAGTTTCAATGTTTTACCTAGTGTACCTGCTTGGTTTGTAAGCAGGAAACAAGTAGAAAACAGGCTCTATAATTTCATAATTTTCAAGTGATCAGAATACAAAAGTCCTGAAAGATAAGATAATCACAACTTCCAGTATAAGGGATACAGTCACTCTAAATGTATAAATTAAAATTAAAAATGTGCCTGGAGGATGTACAAAAAAATACAGAAAGTTGCTTTCTGTCGGTAAAATCTAAAAAAATTCAAAATTTTAAAGACTTTTGCAGATTTTTTTTTTATGCCTTTGTCTTCTTATTTATTTTTTTTTTATTTTGCAAACTAGTTTGAAGATTTTTTTTTCCTAACTTTCTGCTCTGAAAATTTTTTTTTTCTGTTTTTGACCACCCCCCTCCCAAGATCTAATGGTCCGTCCCTCCAATCTAATAAAGACTCAAAAAGTATATTGATTTCCAAGTCTTGTTGAAAGATATTATAGCAGTTACATTTCTGTAAGCACCATTCTTTAAGGTATACAGTCATCTGTAATCTAAATATGCCCATATATGGTCAAAGGGGCGTTCCTTGGTATTCGAAATGTCCATGTGAGGGCTCTGTTTTTAAAAAGCGGCCACCCGCTTAAAATCTGTGATTGATTAGATTTTCTCTTTCCATGGTAACTGTGGCAAAATTGGAACAGGTGACAATATACCTTTAAAATGGAATACATACTCATACTGATCATCTGAGTTGCAATCTCATTGAAAGTTCCCAAAAATCAAATATTTCATATTAATAATAGAGTCAACCTCATCATTCTTATGAATGAGAAGTATAATTTGTTTTAAAATTTTGGAATGATAAAGTTAGACATTGGGAATGACAGCTAAGTCATATTGATGTGAACAATTCCGGAAATAAAGATTTTCTTCTAGAACGACAAATTAAGATTAAAGAAAGAGTTTTAAGTGTAAGCCATACAGAAATCCTTTAAATGATACGGGAAGATCAAGTTACTCGCAAAAGAAAGCGTTGAAATTATACCCCACAAAACCACAGTAACTAAAGTCATTTGATTTCAACGACTTGCTTTTATAGGAAATATTAAAATCATTATTGGAGTTATATATCCTAAAGAAATTACAAGTGCCTATTTTTTGTGATTATCAATGAAGATGTGGCATTTTGGCAAGAAGAATAATTTCTCCTTATGATATCATATAGCAAAGCTTACCATAAACTTCTACTGAAAGTATGGGACAGCGTGGCCAAGGGACGAAATATGAGTTCTCGATATGACGTCTACCCATTTAAGACCGAATGTTTGTTCTGATGTAAAGAAGCAGATCTGTATCAGTATGACGTAATCTAATGTAATTGACAAAATGGCACCCACGGCGCTGGAGAACGTTGATTGGTACTGTATGTCAGATGTCAAAATTTAAGTTTGTCTGGGGAATTGCAAAATCAGCAGCTGAAGAAAATAACGAGTCACAAATTAAAACGCAAAGACGCAATAGAATTGAACAGGCAGGCTTTGTTTATGCACTGTCTTGACTGTGCTTTGTGTTGAACTAGGTTTAGTTGATGATTAAAGTGGGTGCACGTTGAGTGTTTGGAGTACATTCATAATTTTCTTTAGTTAGAGCAGGGTCGCTCCGAGTGTGTGTACAGTAAGATCTTGTAGAACTTACATGTTATCGTGGATTGTGCTCATTACATGATATCAGAAGGGTTGGTATCACCTGAAATTTATTTCAAGCTCCAAATGCCGTAACGTTTAATGTTTTCAGTATTGTTGTTCCGAGCACTAACTGCAATTTTGTTTTTCCAATACGTAAAGCTTGGTGAAAAGCTCAGTATTAAAGGCCCAATAATGCTAATTTTTCATGATTTTTTTTCGTAATTTTCATTTTTCAAGTTCTTCTACTCCCAAATAATACTGAAACACCGTAGATTGAACATAGCTTTTAGATGTGTAAAACACACTGCTATTATTTACATTTGAAATCTGGTGCGATCAAAATTCACTTGTCAACAATAACAACGCAGTTTACACATTGATAGGCTGAGTTGACGAGCTCAATACTGCGTATCTCAACATGCTTTGGGAAGTAGACCAAGAAATTATAGTTGAAATTAAAACAAAAATATTGGAAAAAATCATCAAAGGCTAGTTTGACTTGGCCTTTAATATTTACTTTATCAACAGCCCACATGCGTATAGTCAACATTGTTATTGTTTATATTAAAATAAAGTCCGGACAAAAATTAATTTGTCAACAATAACAATGATCATTAAGGCTGGGTTCACAAATAACGGCTGGGGGCAACGTTGATTGTGTTTCAGCATGCTGTAGAGAGACAGCAAGAAACTGTATTTGATAAACTGCATAGAAATATTGAAAAAAATATCAACAGTTGCAGCTTCTGCCCCGATACTAGAACTACTGGTTTGTTTTTTTACGAAAATTCACACGTTTTTAGATTTTTTGAGACAAAAGTAATGAAATGCGACAAAATGCTTCTAGATCTCATTTAATTTTTACTAACATTAGAACAATTGGAGGACATTACAACGTTGTTACACTTTTCATTGAATTACCCATCAAACATTGAAATGGTAAGAAAAGGGACCCAAAAAACTTCAGCCCCCTCTTACAGGCAGATCAAACTTTCAAGTCCGCCTCTACTACTACGGAAGTTTTCGAATCCCCTGAATTCCTCAAGCCCCCTGTCTTTGTGAACGCAGCTTAAGATATATAATAAAGGCTGTGTTGAAAAGACAAAGCTGTAACTTTAGCCAATTCTTGCAGTGTATTTGTTTCGTGTGCATAACTAAGCTCTTTGCTTTACTCCCTATACGTGCTCACTTCTCATCTCCTAATTTCAATAGTGACAAATTTGAATTTTCATATATGAACTGTGTTGATGAGCCTAATACTCGGCATTTTATCATGATTTAGTACTCAAACAAAATGTTGCGATTCAGCTTAGGAAAAAAACCCACGAAAACTAAAAAAGCAAGTCACATCTATTGACGAGCTTACGAGTACAGGTTTATAGGGGACTTTCCTCAACTGTAAGGAAAACATCATTTGGTCTAAGGTGAAGTCATAGTGTCTTTGGCTCTGGTATAGAGGAAGTCACTATGTTTACATTTTACAATATGACAGGGGTGTCCGACTGCAGCAGAATGCAACTTCTTTATTATTAAAGTTAAAATATTTTCTCTTAGGTCGAGGAAAAATATTGTGCTGTTCCGACAACCCGACCTACCTGTTTTTTACCTGCCGACCCCAACCTTTTTAAAGCTACGTAAACCAGAAGTAAAAAAGAAAGAAAAAAACCATAAAATTGCGCATTCATCACCTGGCATTTGATTTTTGCATGAACGAGGATGCCTTTTATGGTTTTATTGCTTTTATTATGTATGATAAGTTTTTCTGGAAATGTTGTGGCCACTGTTTGATCGCCTGGAACCCCCTGAAAAATGCATATTTAAAAATAAAAATATTCTACCTACCCTATTTTTGAAAATCATGTTATCGGAACAGGCACATTGTTTTTGCCTTACCGGAAAGGAACGCACTGTACACACTCTTGCACCTACCCAAGTAAAATACTATGTCTTTTTCAATTTCTATCAATTTCAAAGATAGCTTCGAACTAAATACAGCAAGACACTAGTAATATCCAGTTTGCAAACAAGTTTTGTCTAAATGTCAAATTTGTTTATCAAGTGAGAATTTTTACATCTTGATCCTGCGCGTCAATCCATTAACAACAACCTTGATGTACGAAATTATCCTTTAGGTTCTTCAGTAAATTCATACATATGTCATCTTCCTTTTATAACTCCAGGGCCACAGGGACAGATGACTTATTAAAGCTCCATTTAGTATTACCAGGGCCCAAGCGTGATGGTAATTTGCAACAAAGGCAATTTTTAGTACAGCTTGATAGGTGAGAATAGTTTATCCTTACTGTTCCGTGAGAAAGCAACACAAATCGTCCAGCTCTATAGACTGCACGTAGCACTCCCATAGATAGTGATCTGAGCAAAATTTCAGTTCAAATGGTCAGTTGGTTCTAGAGAAGAATATATTTTTTATTTGACTGAAACTTTTCAAACATTCATCATAGCGGTCAAGGTCACGTGACTGTTTACAATTTAATTTCAAATTTTAGTAGACCAAGTAGCAGCATTCTACACAAGAAAATTGAAGAAGAATCAAAGAAGAAGAAGTAGAATTAGAACGAAATCAATCGGGGCCTCGCTCAGTTGCCTTTGGCCCTGAAAACCTTGATTGAGCCTCCTTCAACGTCGATCGATAAATTCATACTGTACACTGAACCATAGACAGTGTCATTAGCTTGAATTGAAAAGTTCACGTTGCCACTTGTAAATTGACACCTTTCGCCATATACTTGCGATTGCACGCATTTTGAACGACAAAACGACCTATTCCTATACTTCAAACATTGAGATAGGAGCGAAACGCTTCTACCTCCATCTTCAAACAAGCGAGCTTTCTCTCTTTTTACATATTGCAGAAAATGTGGATTTCCCCCGAGACAGCTACGACCTCTTTATATTACCATAACTCTGAAGGTTCCGTATGATCATTACATTTTCATATATTCCGACTTTTGGTGGCTCTTACGAATATGTGAAGGTTAAATAAGTATTAAGTACTAGATATGAAAATGCATTTTTACAATAAAACAAACTTTTGAACCACTCTTTTTAATGGTGGGGATTTGGCGGAGGGGTTTTGACTGTTAGGTCTTTGGCTGTTATGTCTTCTGGGCAACTGGGTGCCGTACGTAGTGAGTTCGAATCCGATCGAAAATCTTCTGACTTTCCACGACTTGAAGCTTGCAATTATTTTATAAATTTCTTAATGTCATCTCCAACAGATTATGAAACTATTAAGCAAAAAACGGTATAAATTTACACGGCACTGGGTACAAGCCCCTGGGCTTGGGCATGTGATGCCTGCATGAGGAGATTATTGCTTAAACTATGTTTCTGGCGTATTAATGAGTTTTTCTCCATACATATCCACGATTCTCTGATTGAGAAAGAATCTTCTTTTTCAGGAGAGAACGTCTATATTGTCATTATAACACCGTGACTCAAACTGCAATTTATGAGTACCTTACAGTAATATTTGAACGTGTAATTTGCTATGAAATAGCAAGGATGAATGAATGATGATGTTTCAGCTCTGATATCAGTACTTCAACCTAAGGTTGTAAAGTACATACACAACTATTTGCGCAAAAATAGGCACACAATGTTAATTTACATTGTTTGAAAAGGTAAACGTATATCTTACTTCTATATAAACAGGGAACGATTGTATTCCATCATCTATACCGTTTATGGCATAGCTTTTCCCATTTAGACGAGTTTACCTTCAATATGCTTGCACGAGAAGCGAAGCAGGAGGCAAGTTTGAACCACGGTCCTTTGTTGAGGGACCGTGTTTGAACCATCTAAGCTAAAATGTTTATACTTGTTTTTGCATGACTTGGGTAAAATATACTTGGAAGAGCAAGATGAAGTGTACTTGGTTTAGTTTGATTCTACTTTTATTTGTCCAGTAGGCATTTCCACGCAAAGTAATATGAAAAAGAGAAAATGTGAAAAATTCTATTAAAATAATAAAATAGTTTGAAAAAAGGAAGAGGTAGTCCTTAGCCAGTGATTGTGCCTCATGACCTTGCTTTTCAAGATGCGTGGTCTGCATGGTGCCACTTCATATTTGTTGATAATGGACAATCTAACAATTTTGCTTGACCATTAATAATGATCCGGCATATAGCAGCTCTGAGAACACCTTCGACCCTTGCAGTTGTAGTTTGTGTCCGTGTGATGTTCGCAAAGCGTATTGTTCACAAACGGGTTGGCCGTGTCAACACTGGCGCTGTCAATGCCGCTGAAAAGGCATGGTCTGGAGCCAGTGACAGTAAAGTTAAGCAATAAAGCGCACCCAGTGACGGTATACAACGAGATTTTGAAAGGTTCGCAACATATATTCATCAGTGATAGTGCATACGTGAAGTGAACTGGTCAAAACCGAGTGGTATACCGTCTTTGAATTTTTGGTCACACACTACATACACTGCAGTGTTGGTATTGGGTGATATTTAATGATGCACTATAGCTTAGAATTAGAATGTGAAGATTATTTTAGACTGCATGTGATTGCCTTCCTGGCACTGTTGAAATACTTTCGCCTCGGTGTGTTGCATTTTAGTATCAATTTTTGATAGAATAAAGTAAATAATTATCACTTCACTGTTCTCTTGTAACCATTCTGCACTCAATATTGGTGAATACTTTATACCAATTATTTCTGATTTTTTTCACATTTAAAGCCAGTTTCCATAGCAACATCGCAAGATTTTGGCATTACAGGCGGAATGTTTAGAATAGACAAACAAGTAGTGTGATATATGATATAGCTTTGTGTACAGTCGGGCCACTAAATGTGATTTTTTGCTGGCCCTGCAACTCAGCTATATCATGCTACAAACATCGGGTAAGAAAGTGATATCAAGGTGCAGATTTGTAAGTTAATAAAATTTTACCAAATCGTGGTTGGTACTGGTTTTTGTAGAACGCATTCTCGGCCCGGAGGCGGATCTTTCGACAACAGTGGCGTCTTTGGTGACTGTTTGAAGTTCAACGTACAACATTTTCCCGCCATTGACTGAGTGGCTATTTCTTCTCCTCCCATAGTGACATCTGGGTGCTGCATCGTTTGATGGGCATTCTGTGTGAAATACAAAGGAGCTATCCTAAAGAGATGATATTGAGAGACTGCTTTCAAGATTATCATCGATACAATGCAAAGTGACGGACACTCGCGGATTTACTATCATCAAAGTTACATTTTTACCTTCCACTATGGGGTGAGTTGACCTCAAAGCATTTTATCATGCGTATTCATGATCGTTTTTCTATGATCTCCCGCAGAGCGTAGCCCAACATGCAAAACGTCAACACGATTTCTATTACTTGAATATGACGTTAGTTTTGATCGAATGCTCGTAAGGGTAAGTTTGGAAAGAGGGAAAGTCTGCACAACACTGGCTCGTTTGTTTTTACTGTGAAAGCTACTGTGCAGCATCAGCAGTGAGCTACTGCAGCTGTATATAAGCGTCTGTGGCAGCACGGTGGACTTTGACTCAATAGAAACAAACTGAATGACAAAATACTTTAAAAATAAGAGTACAGTCAAATCAAGTCAAGACAAAACATCAACGGGCCTATGGTTAACCCATATGGTCAACATCAACTTCCGGCCGCGGCCGCTAATGAACGCTAATTAGACGGCCCAGTGTTCTTGGTCACATGAGTAAATGCAGGTGGTATGGTTTAATGAGGGTGATTTATAACATATTGGAGAAAAGAATATTTTTACACGGAAAAATAATGCTAAACTTATCGCTTTTGGGACTTAAACGGTTTTAATCATATGTCAGTCATTGCGTCCGTCCGTCCGTCCCGTCAGTACCTGCGTCCGTCTGCAATTTTCTTTCCGGATTACAGATTCAAATGCATACGTTAACTTTATTCAAACTTTCGACTTTCGCTCTATTTCCAAAATCCACTCTTCTTTAGCTTTGTTTCGACGGTCACGATGGTTTCACACCATATGAAATGTGAGATTCAACCATTATCTATATGCAATATTACTAAGTGTTTTATTCATCTAATTATTGTTCACTTTCGTTGAGTCCGGAAAACACGACCGAACTCAGTTCAAAATCGGTTATTCTCAATTAGGCATTTTGCCGAATTGCAGGTCGTTACATTTTCTTACGTGGTTCCTCGTTTTAAAGAGTGTAACTGGAGAAGGTGTGAACGGAAGAAGAGAAAATTTTCGGAGCAACGTGTCTCGTAAAGCAAATCTAATTTACATTTCGTTTTCGAAAGCCGCATTATCGCCGACCAATTTTGGCAGCAAAATAAGTTTGAAAATAGCTTGTGTTCAAAACCCAAATTATCCTTGTTATCTAGACGCCCGTTGTTTCGATCGGAAGTAACTTTACAGAGTAAGTAGTTGTAACTTTTGATGATTTTTTCTGGCGGATTTTGTTTTTAATGTCGACGACAGTTTCTTGTTCTACTCCCCTCAGCATACACGGATGTAAAGTATTCAGCCCACTAACTTTATATTCAAGGCTGAAGGGCCCGATTAAGTACTGGAATATTACTTGCATTACTTGTGGTGTAGAATATCCCTTGCTTTTTAAAAATTTTACTTGACCTGTTTAGTTTTCTACATTTTCTGCATCACACCAAAATTAAACCCCGCGGGTTTCACTGACCCGTTTGTATATTCAATGCCACCCCTTATCATTAGTAACAGCTTCTGCTTTCCCTACCAACATTCTTTTGACTTTTTACCGTCATTTTTTTACCTGCTGCACTAGTAAATATCCTTCATTACATTTATTACTATCTTAATCGATTCTTCATCCTCTACAAACTGTAAGTTGTATAATCAGCTGGTAATCAGATTTTTGAAAGTTGTTATTCCAAACAAAAATGCCAGATATGCCAGTATTGTCTCACTCTACAAGTAAGAACTTTTATAAGTAGTGCAAATAGAAGAGCAGAAATGGAACTTGATGAACTCACGCGGCAATACTATTCAACTCAAAAGCTGCTTAATTGTGCTTGTGTGTACTCTACACAAAACTATTCTGTACAGACCAGGGCAATTAGCGAATGACGTACAACTAGGGTAGTTAATGAATGATCAAAGACGATGTGAAAAATATGAATGGTCATAGGCAAATTAGTGAAGGATGAATGACGTACATAAGGGGAAGCTCATGAACAGTGCGTAAACAAGGG
Source organism: Ptychodera flava (assembly GCF_041260155.1). Classification (NCBI taxonomy): domain Eukaryota; kingdom Metazoa; phylum Hemichordata; class Enteropneusta; family Ptychoderidae; genus Ptychodera; species Ptychodera flava. The sequence continues at coordinate 13,543,835 of NC_091933.1, read as the reverse complement.
CAGTTAATGAGGGATGTAAAACTAGGGCAGCGTTTGATCCGTTACACCTCCATAGACTCCCATGTATAAGGCCAAGAAAAATAAAAATTTAGTTTCTCATCGTATTCATATTGCAAAAAGGATGTAGTGACACAGTTTTTAGTCCCCACGGATGAAGTCCAGGGGGCTTATAGATTGGGTCATGTCCGTCCGTGAGTGACCTTTGACCTCAAATATATATTTGTCCATAACTCAGTAACCACAAGTGGTACACCCTTCATATATGGTATGATGGGACACATTATGACGCAACATATTGTACCTCATTAATTATGTACATATCTAATTTTGAGCGAGCCAATAGAGCTAGAGGTCTGATTTTTGGTATATAAAGGGATAACTTAGCAACTCAATTTTTTTCATAAAATGTCACGTGACCTCGGTGACCTTTGACCTCAAATATACATATTTGTCCATAACTCAGTAACCACAAGTGGTACGCCCTTCATATGGTATGATGGGACACATTATGACGCAACATATTGTACCTCATTAATTATGCACATATCTAATTTTGAGGCGAGTCAATAGAGCTAGAGGTCTGATTTTTGGTATATAGGGATAACTTAACAATACAATTTTTTTTTGACAAAATTTCACGTGACCTCGGTGACCTTTTACCTCAAATATACATATTTGTTCATAACTCAGTAACCACAGGTGGTACACCCTTCATATATATCAAAAATATGATATAATCAAATTATGATGAAATCTACAATTTTGTATTGTGGGGCAATTTTTGCCATTTTGGTCAAAAACATTGTTTCTCAAAAACTGCTTGTCAGAAAGCTTGCTTTTGGGTATTCGGGGTCCTAGGGATATTCTTTTTGCGATAAATTGAAACTGTGATGAAATCTGCAATTTTATATATTTTGGGAATGTTTGCCAATTTGGTCAAAAAATTGGTTTTTAAGAAACTACTTATCTGATATCTTTTATATTTGGTAGACATGTTCTTAGGGATGATCTTAATCTGACATTATGTAGTTTTGCAGCTATTTTTGCCATTGTTGTTCAGGCCATCGAAATGAGTCACAAAGTAATTGTCATTACATAACACAGCGGAGCTCTAATGACCGTTAGGTTACTTGTAAATGATGTACATTTACATATTAATTATACATGACTTAAATAATCTATTGGAAGTAACTATCATTTTGATTGTCTGTTATTGAAGCTGGTTCATAGTTTGTGAACGTGCACGTACACGCATCCATGGGTTGAGAACACAATAATGAAAATGGATTTACAAGATTTATTCCCTTGTCTTAAAAACTTCAAAAGTCGGCGATTTAGTAACTGCACTGATCAAAGTAAAATGATGTTTTTGGAAATAATTGTTGTAAGGGATAATTTGTAAGGTCAAATATTGTCACAGACGTGATGTAAATCCTATATTTAAAAGCAAGCAATGAAATGTGTTTGTTATCAATTATTATTTCCTTCGTGGACTACGGCCGATTTTCTCGCGATTTTCGTTGCTGCCATGAATTTAATTTTGAATTTCTTACGGATTAATTTATCATTGGCACAAAAAGTAACCTGATGGGCATGGAAAACATTTTCATAGGAATCTTTTGTGGCTGCCTATAGTGTACTCATGAAACAGCATTGTTAATCATCAGAATACCCTTTTAGCAGTGTGTAGCTCGATCGCCTCAATCACATCATAGCAGCTTTTACTGTCTATTATATAGTATTAATTATCACACTGTGAATGAACTATTAGCACTGCAAACCCACGCTCACGTTCATACATGTATGTAATCGCTGGGGCTTATGTATACCATCTGCAAACTTCATTTATTTTTATTTTATTTTTTTTATATTTCTGATAGACAATACCGCAGCAAATATTAAGCTCTGTGCAACTATGAATACATAAGTCGATCTGTCCTCTGCTACCTCCATGGTCTGATAGTCAAAATGCATTAAGTGCAGAGATGCTGGTCCACTCCTATCATTTTCTGTTGCTCTACGGGCCAGATTTGTTGTTAGATATATCTGATCAGCCACAATTATTAGGCCACTAATGTTCCTGCAGAGATGCTGCACCGGTCAAGTAATTTGCTACCGCTCTGCCGGACAGATTTGTAACAAAGTGATCTGCCCAGCTAGCGGGGCAGATTCTGCGGGCCAGAAATCTGCCCCGGAACTCTGCAGCTTTAGTCCCAGAACATTCCTGTCGCTCTCCTGCAGCTCTCCTGTCGCTCTCCTGCAAGGACCTCATTTTTGTAAGGGACTTCAATGCATTTGACCCGTTATCGGCACCTGTTAATAGTGTGGCAACAGGCATTGTATAGTGTAGCAAGAACATTTACATGAAAGGGACTATTAAATTTTAGTTCGATTTTGACACTTTTTGAACTGCTTCAATAAAATGCTGTTGAAACAATACCACACATTAATTTCTGTATGCTGATTTTGCATATCATGACGGGACACTCCCATCTAAAACACAGTACAAAAATGCCCGGCTAACTAGCCATTTGACGGGGTATTTTCATCCTAATTAAAATTGTTTGCTATCTTGTAAGCTGTTTACAATGTATGTGATTAGAGATAGCGATAAGTGATTGTGCAGGGCAAAGCTCAAACCTCATACTTTACTCCTGCGGACAATCATTGAAGTTGTTGACTCGATGTTATGTAATATCTGATAGAACTACTTAAGATTGCATATTATCAGTGCAGAAAGGGGGCTAAAAGTGCTCTGTTTTTTAAATGGAGGTGTCCCCTAATGTGAAAGACTGTCAGCCAGTTGAGAGTTACGTTCACAAAAGTTCACTGTCCTAGCTAGAAAAACGTCTCTGTAAACCTGTCACATTATTACTCTACGATTGAGAAAAGGAGACAAACTGAAGTTTTTGTGCGTATGAATGTCCATAACACTATAAAAATAATTCTAGTCGCAAAATTGGACTTTACTGTTACATAAACGTGCTCAGTTCAGTGAATGGCATGGTATTATGACGGGACTGCATGCAGTGAAAGTAACAAGCAGGCTGTGGTGTCAATGGGTCAGGTTTTTGAATTCAATGAACAAACACTGACTTATTTTTCTGGCAAATAAACCCTAAAGTTAACTGTCGGTGACAACAAGCCTTTCTAATTAAGCAATAACCCACGCCGCAGGAGGGTATACACGAGATTTTGGTACAATGCGCGACATATAGCACGAGCCGATAGGCGAGTGCTATATGGAGCGAATTGTACCAAAATCGAGTGTATACCCGACTGCGAAGGGGGTTATTGCTATTATATTATATCAACTTGTGTGTCTTTGTTGTCTTATTTGAGTATTTTCGTCACTTTAAGCCCCAAATGCAGAAAATGGACGTGTGAGAGATCGATCGTCGGAAATTCTGCGCCCGAGACCGAGCATTTTTATGTTGGGATGACGTACACGCACACAGTATCGTACGATAAATACGCATACGTTCATCAACATTGCATTTTATTCGCATGCAACGCACGCGCACGCGAAGACTATCATTAAAATACCTGCTGCAGACACAGAAAACAGGTCAAGAGTTCAAATCGAAAGAAAAGTAACAATTTTTTTCGTAAATTTACATATGAACAATAGTCCTGGTTTTTGGCATAGTAAAAATAGATTTGTCTCATTCTGTACTGCTTACGCGTATACGGTATACGTCGACCGTCGCGACATTCAGAGGTGGTACAGTGAAGTTACAGGATGTATTTTTGATGGATAATTCGGACGTACCAGAAAACATGCAGTTTTGAAATAATCCAGACGTACGATGACTGCAATTGTGATGACAGTTGTACATGTGTGTTTGCCCGATGCAGCGAGAGCTGGACGCTGATATTGTTCAAAGCATTTGATGTCAAATTTTGTCGCAGTCACCAGGAGTCGTCCCATTGTTATTTTGAACTTCTTGGGCTACATCGTTAGGACACCCTGGTCTGTTGCAGCCCAAACTTTGGTAAAGAATATCTGACATACCGTTACTGTGAGGAAGTGTCAATTTATTAGTGTGTGAACGAATACTAGCTTCATTTTAACGAGCGGTAGGATATATCACGTCTCGATTCCCGCAATATCAAGAAACGTGCGCGGTGCGCTGTCGCCTCAAAGCAATGATTCGTCTACATCACACTCAAATGTGCTGGTTCAGAGATGTATTTTATCATCGATCCCTACTTATTTTCCCCAAGAGGTGAGTTACAGACCCCACACTTTATCTGTGTATCAAAATTCGGTATTCTTTCTTTGAAACAAAGCGGACTGTTTCGGTTTTTCGCGAGGGTCTATGGTTTAGAGGGTACGTTCAAATGCAGCGAGTGGGAAATTTTCGAAAATGCTGGTGTAGGGGCCCGTTTTACCACTGCTATCAGTGCTAAAACAGTATTTTAGCATCGGTGGAATGAGCTCTCGTCCAATCAGAATGGCGCATGGTAGCATGATATAATATAATTGTTATTTTCCCATTCTAAAATGACTGACAAAAAAAGCAATTGGAGCGAAACTGACATCGAGAACCTAGCTCTGCATTCAAAACACTGCAGACTACTCCACCCTCCTAACTTGTTCGTTTTAACTTTACTGAGTCTGTGCACAAGACCACAGTACAAGCGCGTCTACCAGCTAGGTCACTAGAAAATACAGTTAAAGGCCCGATAGCTGTATCTTTTAGCATTAGTTTTTGTGATTTTACTTCCAAACTAGAACAAGTTCATGGAAATGTACTCATTGAGGGGTGTTTATACAGGTAGAATAAACTGTCCACTGGGACGACATGTGCGATTCTGAGCAAGATAAATAATAAATGTTTGCTTAAACAAAAAATGGCGCCCTCATGCACATAAAGCAAAAACACAGTACGCAGTGTATATATGCATTGGAATTTTCACAGAAACAACAGAGTAGTCCAATAGGGCCGTTCACAGTTTACGTCACTGTTCTCTCATTAATATGCAAAATAAATATTTGTCCGCATTTTTAGATTACGCTTTTGAAAATTACGCATGCAAGAACGACGAAAATACATCTCAGTGGGCGACTGCTAGTGTAACAGTGAATACTAAAAAACATATTCACGACTCAGAGTACAAGCTGCAAAAACAGCCACGCATGCAACATTGATAAAATTTGTCCGCATTTCAAGCTGCGTGTCCGATGTCGCGCGCGTACAGCTATATTTAGTAACAAACCTGTAACCGTGAACAAGGCTATAAATGCATATAGTGCTGAATGTTTTCCATTGGGACACCATATGCTATGTTTTTCTTTGTAATATTACCAATTTTTAAAAACGGCGGGAATTCAAAATAAAGGTCAAAATTGAAAATTACTTGTCCAATTTTTCAGTGGTAAAAGACCATATCCTTTAAATCTGTAGAATTTAAAGAAAACCAGAGAAAATAGAAAGCCTTTTTCAGGTCGACAAATTTCAAGAGATACAGCTACAGGGGCTTTAATTGGTTTGTATAGAGCAATGTTGACCAAGCTTTACAGTGGTTAGAGAAGCTATAAGCACAGATAAAACTGGACAAACAAGTACAGCATTTTATCAGAAGCTACAATACATTCTTTTATAACTACTTAACATTTTTTCTTGCTTTGTTTAAGTGCACAGAGTTCAGTTAAAAATGAAAAAAATCCCTTGAAGGTACAGTGGAAATGGCTAGCTGTTGTCATTATGTTTGAATATTGTAGCATGCAAAATAATCTACAATTTTTTTAGGAATATTAATGTTTATGAATATTAATGAGCTGTCCACCACTCTTGGAAGCCCTACACATTCACAACAGTGATAATCAAATTTGTTGTCTTTTGAAAAAAATCTTCTAGAGGATGGTTTTCCAGCCAGCAGCTTGGATTGTGTGAGCAAGTGATTTATGGCTTGTAGTATGCATATCACAAGTGACATCATTGCAACATTAAAACTTACGTGTAAAGACGTGATTATATATTTCAGTTAAATCCCCCTCAAAATTTTTAAATCCCCCTCAAAATTCCTGTGGAGGAGGACCAGTCCCCCCTGTTGTAGCATTCTAGATGAAACACTGTAATGAAGGAAAACATTGAATTGATAATTGCACCACCACCACTACCATCGTCATATTTTTCCATGATTACAGATGCAGTTTTCTTTCAACGAAGTACTAGTACTCCAGTTGGCCTCACAGCTGTGTGCTGCAGTAGCTCCTATGCACAGTGATGGCATTGTTCACCAGAATATCTGTCCTCAAAGCGCCATCGTAAGTCAGTTCTTTAATTGGTTTTAGTAACACCTGAAATGCAAACATTAAAACATTTCCGGTATCAAGTATTTGCTTTCACTTTGTGCTTTTTAGCTCACATTTGGTATACCATGTGAGGTTATTGTATAAGCTGAAGTCGGTGGCGTCTATATGTATGTATGTATGTATGAATGTCTGTATGTGTCTGTATGTATGTATGTATGTATGTCTGTATCAGTACTAGTGTGCCCGCTAAGCCAATTTGACGCGTCATGATGCACAGCAAATCCACCTGACGCACTGAAATTACAAGTAATCTGACGCGTCACTGACACAGCTGTAAAAGCCTTCCAATTACTAGAAATGCTAAGCAGATTCATAATTTTCACAGATAACATGTTTCCTTGTAGTTTTTGGGCGAAAAAGTAGCTGCATATGTCATTTCTATAAGTCTCTGCAGTGATACTACGTGCCGATTGTACACTTGTCTTGCCGATCGATGGGGAAGGAGGCAGCCATAGTTGTTTTCATTGTCTTATCACTGACTCACACGAGAATGCCAGGAATCGAGAAGACACACCACCATAGAGGGCGCTACACTTCCAACTATTTACTTTTTTTATAACCATTTTCATGCATGCGGTGACGCACACCAAGTCAAGTTTTCTTCAGTTTGACTCAAAATTTTTTTTTCCCCTCCCCTTAGAGGACACACTGGCTCTGTATGTATGTCTGTATGTCTGTCTGAATGTCTGTCTGTAGTCGGTCTGTCTGTCTGAATCTATGTATGTATGTATGTATGTACATGTATCTATGTATGTCCGTCAACATCAAAAACTTGTGAACCGCTGCACTTTTTTGCTTGGTCTTTGGCGTTTGGATGCATCCTGGGCCATAGATAGGATTTCTTCAAATGAAGTTTGCATTGCCCAAATTATGCAAATGAGCTTTAAAAATGTGAAAAAAGGTCTAAAACTAATAACTCGAGAACCACTGGTTTGATTGCTTTGAAAATTAGTGTGCAAGTACCTTAGGTTGTAGACCTTATGCAGTTTTATGTATGTCAATTGCTCTAAAATATGGGTTGGATATTTGCAAGAGTGTTACCCTTCTATTTTGTTGAAATTACAACAAAATTGGTAAAATTACCGTTTTGGGGCAATTTTTGTCATTTTTGGTCAAAAACTCATAAAAATCTTTTTTCTTAAAACTGCTGGACAGACAGCTTTTGTATTTGATATACAGATGCCGAGGGATGACAATAGTTGGATTTGTGGAAATTTTCCTGAAACGTGGCACTTTGTATTTCTAAGACACTTTTATCATTTTCGGTCAAGAAAACGTATTTCTAAGACAATTTTTGTCATTTTTGGGAAAGAAACTCTTTTTTAAACTACTTGTCTGATAGCTTTGTAATTTGGTATAAAAGTCCTGAAAAATGTTAAGTGTTAGATAAATCTGCTGAAAGTGTTGAGAAACCCCAAAATTTGTATAATTTAGATATTTTCTCAGTCTGTGACCTTAAATGACCTATACCAACCCAGGATATGTTGTGAGACAGTGGTTAAGGCTATGAACATAATTTTGTCATATTTGGTATCAATTTGTAGTGAATTTGATCCAGAAAACAAAGCTGAGGATAATTATATTTTCATTGCTGACCAATTATTGCAACTTTTCCATGTAAGACACACAAGAACTGATAAGAAATTTGGATCCAGAATAATTCCAGATGTCATAATCACCCCCATATTGGAAGGAATTTCACAATCTGTAACTAACTTAGTAGTGCTGTTTACATTCGAATGACAGCATTGATAGCATTTAAAAATTCCCAAGGTTGTAAATAGCTCACCTACTTTACATTTCCTGCCATGTGGCCATCGTAGCTCTTTATATAAACATGATTAAAACCAAGGGGTGGAAAATTTGATATCCAGGGTTTGGATGTACCGTAAAAGATTGATGAGGTAGCATTAACATTTTTTTACCTGATCCTTTGTAAATTATTTTTTACCCACTCTCCCACCTTTTCTATTTGTCAAGCCTTCTCTGCCTGATTTTTTTATTGACATTTGCTAATGTAAGTAGGATCTGCTTATCCCATTGCCATAGAAGTTGATATGCACGTTTCTAAAGTTTACCGCCAATATCTAAGTTGCAGACCTTATTTGCTTTTGTCAATCTTGTTTTTCTCCTTGTACTGTGTAGAAATCATTGTCATAACATCAACGTAGAATTTTTGCCGCACTGAACAGGTAGAAACAACATTCATCAATGATCTTTGGTACCAATACACATACAGTATGTACCAATGCCAGTCAAATGTGAGCAACACCGTATCATTGGCGGTATTTTTAGTGTTGCGTCTTTGTCTGCTGCCTTCCACTTCATGTTTTTGTTTTTTGTAGTGTCAGACATCTTTATCCAAAAAGTTTATTTTTACAAGTTTAAAGTTTTAGGTTTAATTTAGTTTGAGGTTTGACTAAAACTAACCTTATATGAATTTGATTATCGTTTTTCATAGATCAACAAGAAGACCTTGGAAGTCAGTCTTAGTGACTTTAACAATGTGGAAAAGCTATGTGACGCTGGCAAAAGTCGCGGATTTGGAGAGCTACTGTACATGGCTCCGAAAGCAGTCCTAGACAGAGACGAAACATCATTTAAGGAGGACATATGGAGCCTCAGTTTGATCCTGGCGTTGTTGTTCACCGGTCATAAATGCTCCCATTCTGAACTGTTCAGCGTGGAAGATTTCACCGATCTCCACATTGCAAACCAAAACAGACCACGATACGCTCGGAAAAGACCAACCAGTGTTGATTTGAAACGCTATCAGGGACAGGGAACACTGATTGAACAAGTCGGAATGCTGATAAATCTCTCAGTTTCTTCAACACCTGAGCTCTCACACCTTCATCAAAGTAACTCTCAGCCACTTTAACAATGTTTCAAAGCCCAGCAGAAGCATAGAATACAATATTGTACGTTTTGTTTATTTATTTATTGTTGATTATACCCATATTCAGCTTTCCATTACGGGAAGGCTGGGAAGGCTCCATTAACTTAGGAATACCCTACTTCCCTATGAGGATCAATTTCACATACATGCCTTTCCTACAATGGCACTACAATGGCACCAGCTGGATTAGATAAACATAACAATGGAACATTCACACCTTGAGGGATTAAAAGTCTTCAGTTTGTCACCCGAGTTGGTCAGGCAAGGACTCGGGTTTCAGGTACCATGCAAGTTAATGCAGTCTTCCCCTAATGTTATCAAAATAGTTCTTTCATTTAATTTTTAGCTCTCATTAGGTGTATGTATATACCGGTATACCAAAGAGAGGTTATCTTATAGGGTGAATCAATTATTTGTATCCCATTTGCATGTCTGTGTGTATGTATGTATGGATGTATGGCCGTTAAGATCAAAACCTCCTAAATAACCGCACCTACCGTCTTTGTTTTTGGTGTACAGGTGCAACTAGGGGCAGAAATAAGAATTTGTTCAAATGAACATGTTAGTGTCAAAAATATGCAAATGAGGGGAATAAAAGAAAAATCCTGCAAATTGATAAAACTTAATGAAGGTCAGTCAGATTTGGTTGAAACTTTATATGCAGGTTCCTGTAGGTATTTTTAATTAGGTGTGTACAAATCTGGGTTAAATTTGCATGTTTGGGCTAAATTTTACAGTTTTTATTCAAAATATCTTCTTCCCTGAAACCGCTTGTCCGATTGCTTCGAAAATTGCTATTTATTTTTCTCAGGATGACCTCGGTCAACTGTATACAAGTTGTATTGAAATTTTCCTATTTGTAATTTTGGGGCAATTTTCCCAATTTTTAGTCAAAAATGTCTTCATCCAAAATCTACTGATCTGATAGCTTTGATATTTAGTATACATGTTCTTAAGATGGGTCAAAATGTGATGTATTCAAATTCTGATAAAATCTGCAATTTTGTATTTTTAGGCAATTTTTCTCATTTTTGGTCAATTTTTGTTATCAATAATTACACATCTGATTGCTTTGATATGTTTTATACAGGTTCCTAGAGTTTATCTTAATATGATATATTTTCGGGGCAATTTTTTGTCATTTGTGGTCAAATTTTTTTCTCCAACTTTTTCTGCACCAGTTGTACTGGAGGGTTTCTGAGTTAATGGTTTATGTTGAATCTCTCCCTGTATCTGCTGTATGGGTAAAATGAAATCATTGGTTGCATGTTATGTATTCCAGTCTATTTCAAATATTGTTTATGAAAAATCTAGGATAGTTTGCTAAGTGCCTGTAAAAGATAACATATTTGTCAACGCATATAAACTGCCTTGCAGGTTGTCTTAAAGATTTTTTTTTTTTCTTTTTATAATCAAAATTCTTTATTCAAATTCACACTTGAAGAGGAAAAGCAAAACTTTACATAAGCAAAAGGAAAATCAGCCGTTAGAAAAGAATACTACGAATTCTCAGTTCTTGTCTATATAACATTTCAATATTTGCATCACAAAGACTTAAACATCGACTTTTGTGAATTGACCATTTTGCTATCAAAACAATTAAATTAATTCTCTTATTTGCATCTATATTGGTATATACACCTTTGATGATAGTTTCCCAAGAAAGAAAAATATGTTGTTGATACAAAACATTGATAATCTGTTCTGCCACTTTCCAGACTTTTCTGGCAACTATGCAATCAAAATACCGATGTTTGAAAGTGTCCATAACATTACAATACTCACAAAGGGCATTTTGGCGCTTATTCCATTTATACAGCTTTACATTGTTAATACAGGTTTTGTGTAAAAATTTCCAGTGAAAAGCTCTTAATTTATTCTCTTCTGTCACTTTGTGAGCTAATTCCCAAACACTATTCCAATTAACAGTAATTCGTAACTCATTTTGCCATGTTAACATACAGGCTGGCTGCATGAAATCAGCTAGCAAAGCTTTATAAATACACTTAGTTTTTAAATCCTTAAGAGGTTTTTTCTTTTCATCCAAAGTAATGTATTCTAGGCTACGTCTACATGTGAGAAAAAGACTATATTTAAGGTTCCACATGATATTACGTGTTTGACTTTGATCTCCATCATGAGGCTTAATACCATTCCATGATTTCAACACACTTTGATAAAACTTCGGCAGTTTGAGATCAAAAACATTTTTCATAATCTTATTTGAAATCACATCTCTTAAAACAGAATGTTGTGCAGAAGGCTCAAAGAGATACACAGGAAAATTTTTCCAGCATGCTTCTACGCTGTTTAGTAAACGGGGAATCCACATAAAATGGAGGGATTTCACTTTCAAACTGAAAATTGGCATATTACAGCCTCCGAAAACAATTGGGGAGGCCAACACTTTCCTTTTTAATCTGCCGATCCCTTTTGTAACAAAGCCATAAATCAATTTATCCACTGCTTGCACAATGTAATTTGGTACAACAATCATTGACGCTAGATACATCAGCTTCGATAAACCTAGTGAGTTTACAATGAGAACTCTACCATAAAAGGTTAAATTTCTCTTTCCCCATGAATTTAAAGTATTTTCAAATTTTACAATTTTTGACTCCCAATTTAATCTTTCACATTTCTTTTCATCGTACCCGAACCATACACCAAGAGCCTTAACTGGTTTATTAGTCCACTTCACACCTGCAATATCCCTATTACAATGTTTTTTACTACCAAGCCATACTGCTTCTGTTTTTTCTATATTCATTTTTAACCCTGCAACTTTTTCAAAATCATGCATAATGTCAATTACTTTTATCACAGACTGCTCATTATGTACAAAAATAGTAGTGTCATCTGCAAGCTGTGCTATTTTTAAAACATTCCTGATAAGATCACCACATGGAAGAAGTAAACCCTCAATTTCATGACATTGACGAATTTTACATGCTAAAACATCAACACACAAAATAAACAGCAAAGCGCTAAGTGGGCACCCTTGTCGAACCCCTCTATTCAAAGAGAAAAAGTTCGTCATCCAACCGTTGCTTATGACACAACTTTTAACGTTACAATAAATAACTTCAATCCATTTTATAAATTCGGGTCCAAAGCCAAAGAAATGCAATGTGTCAAACATAAAATTCCAGTTTACAGAGTCGAAAGCTTTTTCAAAGTCTATAAATAAAACGGCACCTGGAATGTTGAACTTATCAGTATAGTGGTACATGTCTTGTATTAGTCTTACTACCTCACCAACATATCTTCCTCTAATGCATCCAACTTGATCTGTGTTAACGATGTTTGAGATAACGTTTGACATTCTCTTTGACAAAACATGTGCTAAAAGTTTATAATCTACGCATAGAAGTGAAATAGGACGCCAATTCTTTAAGAGTTCTAATTCATTCTTTTTGTGTAAAAGAGTCAAAATTGCTCTCTGTTGTGAACTTGACAAGTGCCCGTTATGATATGCATCGTTGAAGGAATTCACAATAAGTTTGCCCAATAATGGCCAACACTTTCTGTAGAATTCGACAGTCAAGCCGTCATAGCCAGGTGACTTATTAGACTTCATGTTACGTAATACATTTATACATTCCTCATCTGTAATTTTACCTTCGCAACTTTCTCTTTGCACTCTATTCAGTCGTGGCACCTGCATATCTTTTGTAAAATCTCTGAAGCTCATCGACTGCAATTTTTCAGCATACAAATCTTTGTAAAAATTCACCTGTTCACTCAAAATGCTACTAAGGTCAGTAACAACTCTCTCATCTCTTGTTTTCAATTTTACAATATTCTTTTTCATATAGTTCCTCTTTTCTAAACCAAGAAAATATTTTGTACTTTTTTCACCTTTTTCAACCCAGCGTGATCTTGCTCTGACTTGAGCTCCCTCTGCTTCCTTCAGCAATATCTCGTTTAAATCAGCTTGGGTTTCTTGGTAAAGAGCGAAATTTTCAATTGATGGTTCGACACAAAGACACTTCTCTCTTTTCACAAGCAGCTCCTCAAGGTCTTGTTTCTTACTCCGCTGTTTTCTACTCTTTTTACAACTACATGCAATTGTGTACTGCTTTAACATTTTTCCATAGTTCCCGTTTTGTTTGGTGACACTCTAAATGCTCATAAGTACAGCAAAAATTGTCGATAGAATAACTTCGTTGTTCAAAAACACAGTATCTTGCAACAGGCTATTATTGAATTTCCAATACCCTGGTCCTTTTTCGTGCCTACAGTATTTAAAACTCAATCCAACGGCCATATGGTCGCTTCTATATGCTGAGTAAATCTCACACAAACTTGAGGCTTTCTTTATATCAGGCGAAATAAGGAAAAAATCCAATCTAAATGGCGCTCTTCTCCTCCATGTGTACTCCCTGTTATTTGGATGTAAGTGTCTCCAAATATCACACAGATTGAAATGACTAATAATTTTCTGTAAGGCTAGCCTAGAAGTAGTACACGTGTCTCATCTGTTTCAGTTACAAAAGGGAATTTGTCAATCACGGGGTTTAAGGTTAGGTTGAAATCACCGCATAAAATAATACTTTCATTTACAAATTCTGAACTGAGAATGCGATGAATATACCTAAAAAAGGAACATTTTGCCACATTACTGTTCGGTGCATAAACATTACAAATGCAAAAGCTACATCCTTCCACGCTGAATTTAACAATAATCAATCTTCCTGCATCGTCCTTTCGGACAGTTTCAATTACATATTGTAATTTGTTGGAAAATAAGACTGTGACTCCACAACTATGTACAGTACCATGATTAAAAAGAATATTCCCACCCCACTCGTTTTTCCAAAAAATTTCATCCTCACTTTTGCTGTATGTTTCCTGAAGACAAATAATATGATAACCTTTTTTGTGGCAAGTATTGAAAATAACTCTTCGTTTTACTTTATCACGAAGACCTCTTACATTGATTGAAATAATTTTGTATGTCATAATAGCATGAAACGATCGTTACACTGAGTGTACAGGTCTAACGACATCTCCAGTCTTCTCTCTCTGATCTTCTGGTGAACGAATTGAATGTTCTGAGACGTTGCTGCATGTCGATGGTGTTGTTACGAAGTCTTTTCTCTTCTTTTGAAGATTTTCGATGGGTGTTGGTGGAGATCGGTCTTTCTTCTTTCTTGACCCCAATCTTGTAAAAAATCTGACGATACCACGATTTTTCTTACCATGGCTACTCGTTGGGGATGTGCAACTTTCTGTTGGAGAAACATGTTCACTTATGTTCGGTGTGTTGTGTAACTGACTGCCACTGGGAGAATTACTTAGTCCTGTAGGTTTGGAATGTACCATTGCTGTCGTCGTTATACTTGAACGTCTGATATCATCCAACGCCATGTCAATTACACGCTCTGCGGCTTTTACACGCTCTGAGTAGGTTTCGATGAAGTCATTTACAACTTCTGTCTCAAGTGTTACATCTTGACATTTAGCAGCTAAATGCCCTGTTTTTTTACACTTGTAGCACCGTTTTCCTTCCAAACAGTCTTGACTTCGATGCCCTATTTGTTTGCAGTTATAACACGTTAATGGTGGACGTTTTTGGCAGTCGCTGGCAGTGTGGTCATTTTCTTTACAAATATGACATTGCAATGGTTGTCCATTATGGAACACTCTGATGGGATACGAGGTCTTTACACCATTTTCAGCTGCTGTTGTAAGCTCTAAAAAACTTGGTATCGGAGCCTTCAACGATGAAACATAACAGAATCTATTTCCATTATAATACTTGGACCCATCGAGTGGATCAGTCACAGTACAGCGAATCATGGGCTCCATTTGCACACAGTAACGCTCAAGAAGGGATGCCACCGTGGCGTTCGTAACATGCATAGGTACATCGTGAATTGAAACTCTAATTTTATTCTCCTGTGGCGTAGAAAAAATGCTCAGTAACACATGTAGGCCTCCAATGTCTATACCTTCAACGAGTAATTTGTCTCTGCTTTTTGCGTCGCTGGTGTAGATAATCCATTGTCTTGACTTAGGAATGTATTGCACACCAATAAGTCCATTCCTTCCGACCACCTGTTTGCATGCATGAATGACATCCAGCTCCTTCAAACCTTGCAGTTTCGAACTAAAAATCTTGAATTTTACCTTTAAATCTTGATTTTTCATTACACTTTCTTGGCTTTTTGTAGCGCTGCTAGTCGTCGGAGATATTACTGAATTAGCCACGTCTTGTTGACCTACTGACATTACGGGGACCGAAGGAACCTTAGGTTTCGGTGACCGCTGACGTCTGGAACCAGCCTTACGACCCATGTTGAAACAAAACGCTCGGAAATGATTGACACGACGATGCAATAAACACCAAACTTCCTCAGCAAACTCACTCAAACATTGCACATGACGTGCAAAGCAAAACTCACAAAAAGGAGTGAGAAAAATGGTGAAAAAGGACGAAACTTGCAATGAGCTGCGTTCGGCATGTGCTATCACCTCACGCATGCGCGTTGCTCTGGTATTTCTATTGTTAAGAGAGTTGTTATTTTGTTATTTGGTACATATATTGGGGACAATGTATGCGATATTTTTGTTGAAAAGCATAAAATTGGTATATATGTATTTTTGAGGATTTTTCGATATTTGGTCTCAGTCTTGTCTTCAGGAATCACATGTCAGATAGTAGGTCTCAACTTTGGATTTTTAAGTTTAAAACATTGATGAATATTGATTGGATAAGTAAATATGAGCGAATGGGAAGACAGATGTTTCATATTTTTAATATTTAACCAGTGCAGCTGACACAGTTTAAAAAAATTTATCATGGAAATATCTATATGTTATGTTTAAAAGAAGTGTTGGGTTACAGATCCAGTAAAGTTTTGCCTGTTTTATTTAAAAAGTGCCAAATAGGATATTCTTGAAGTCCCTGGTCCATTCGCAACAAATTGAGAATTGCTGCACATTTTACCTGTATATTTGTGGTAGATACATGCTCAACTGTAAATGAGTATTTGTTGACATGACGTCAACATTACCAAATAAAATGCTAATGAGCAACAAAAGTGTAAACTTAGTGAAAATCTCAGTAAACATCGGTCAGATTGTCTTGGTAAGCCAACATACCATATTTTACAAAAAGCATTGTATTGACGTCACCATGAGTGAATCTAAATGAAGTTGTTGTTTACAGATCTTGGAAACAACCAGCCTATCATTTTCAAGATTCAGGTATATTCAGGTATATTCACAAAAACTGTCATCTGTATATACAGGAAACTTTGCTGCTTAGTACTAATCACAATCTCTTACATCTGCAGATGTAAATATGACAATTTTGTATGAAATAAATGCTTTGAAATTTGGTTTGAAAGGTTTCTGTTTCTTTCCTCTGTTATTGTATGTTTATGGAATTGTTTGTCTGCGTAAGTCAAGTAATGGCTTCTATACAAATTCCTGGTTTGATGCTTTTATATTTGGTTGGACCTGGGATTTAATAGGGGATCGCACAAAAATCCGTCCCCAGGGATAGGGATGGGATAGGGGTGTCTAAGCACAAGGTTCTTATTGCTATGGTTTATTTTATTTTGATACGTTGACTATGATATGTATTGCTACTAAAGATGTATACTACCATATACGATCTAACCATTTCCCCCACCATTTTTTTTCTGTTTTTCCCAGTCAAGTATGTTGAACTAGTCTTCCCAGCATAGTCAACGATGTATAAAATGTCATGTTATTGTTGACTACAGACTTCTTGTCCGCATCAAAGTTGAACCGTCAAAAATGACACTGGTAAATTGACCAATATTGTTGATCAACTGTTTTACTGTAAAATTAGCTTTCGAAGACAACAGTCAGTGAAACATTGATAAAGACAGAAGCTATCCCCAAATTATGGGCATCAAACTAATTTACTAATTAGTTCGTTTTAATGCAAAAACTAATAAAGATCGCAGTATCCTTTGGCCGTTTGTCAGCAAAAATAAAATTCGAAATGTTTGATGCTCGTCAATAATTAGATGTTAAACAAAAACCTTGCATCGGATAAGTATACTAATTTTAAATTCCTCTTTCAGCAACAGAGCAGTGGATGAAACCAATATGTTTATAAGAAAGTTGAGTAGATTGAAATGAACTATTACGTCGTCTCATTATTTTTGAAATAATTAAGTTTATTATTTCTAAAGCATTTTTAAGTCTCACTGGATGGCAAAATCTTCATCAAATCATCACTTTTGTCATGGAGTAGACTGGGTTAGAGGTTGAGGGTAAATATTAGCCAATCAATGCAGCGCGCTGTCTTCAGATAGTGAACGTAATAAATCAGAGTGTGCCTAGCAGCCGGCATCCATTCTAATTAGGGATCCAATTTCATATTGCTAGGTTTTGATGAGAACAAGCAACTCACAGCTCGGTCGATAGATACCTACAATCGGGGTGACAGAGATAACACAATTAGACTCAAAACTCTTCTGATCGCAAGACTGTCTTCTATGAAACCCCGGTATCTCTTAAGAGACCGCTGCATCGCCGAGTCATCATCACGTCTTTAACAATAATGGCCAAAGCATTTGACGACTTTTAATGCTCGTCGTTTGTATGGGTTGATTGCGGGCGATAAGGTTTGTTCAGGTTAGGGCGTGTGATCGCTTTGATTACAAGTTGTAAAGAGACATTTTGTGCATCCATGACAATTTTGAGCCTGGCATATTTATAGGTTGTGTACGTAAGTCCGGATGTTAACGTTGACCATTTTGTCGTCCAAAGGCAGTCAGACACCTGTTGATTGATTGAGTTCCAGACAGGCGTCGGTTTTCTCGTGTTTGTTTTTCAAGGTCAGGAAGAGACTGGAAATATAGAAATATGCAATAGTTTGGACTTCAAAATTGGAGGAAGCTGGCATGACACATAAAATGACTAAAGCACAAGGTTTCATGGCTTAGTAAGTTGTGCGAAACAAAAATGAGCATAACCTGCCCTACGAAGTCAAAGTTGAAACCACAGATACTGAGCCTTGACATTCTACGCGATCGTGTAAACTGAAACAATGAACCAACAGAGCTGCGATCTTTCAGAGAAAATTAAAGTCATTTTCTAGGGATCAACTATGTTGTTCATCGGACTATTTGATATATGACATAGCCTTGATGAAGCGTTGCATTTCTTATTGGCTAAAACTCATAGAAATGGATACCAGCATGTATCCTCCAGCTTGTTATGAGATGCTAAAAGTCTTGGACTCTTCTGGTAGAACATACTTGGGTCACAGACTGAGTTGATGATCTGAATGATGTATATCTCAACATGCTTTGGAGAGAAGAAAAAGAAACTGTAGCTGACATTCAACACAAATGTTGAAAAATATCATCAAGGTGGCCCTTAATCCGTTGTTACTTTACCAGTAATATTTTTGAATTATGATTACGTTGCATTTTCGCCACTCTCTTTCTCTGTCAGGTTCTCTGCTCCAGTCGCCGATATCACTATGATGGATACCACGTCGAAGCACAAAAGCACCCGTGCCGCCTTTCTTATCAATATGTTCTCAGAGATTCGACACATCCATCGCCCCGGCAGCAACATCCAAAGAGGCGATCTCCAAAACTTGAAAAGCGTGATACTGAACATTCACCGACGAGGGACCGAGATTTCAGCCGCGATGAAAATAGATGTACGCCCTTTAGTGATGACATGAGTTACATTGATGTGGTGAGCAATATACCAGGGAAACGGAAACTCCAACTGCAGAGATTGAAAACTACTCAGAGCGCAAAGATTAACTTCATGAGCACGAACAGTCGATACAAGAGAGAACCAGACGATTTGAGGAAAAACGTAAGAGGGCGCACGACCATCTCGTAGATCACGATTGTGATGAAATCGATGATAACAACAACAATAGCGCTGATAGCACTGACAGACACAAAGTTATGTTTGTAAAAGGGAACTTGACCTTAGATCTACACCTTAAAAGGCTTGAATTGTAGAAATGTGGACTACACATATTATTAGGAAGAGATACGCAGCGAGGACGCAGCGAGAGATACAGACAGACAGAGACAGAGAGAGACAGAGGCAGACCGAAACAGGGAAAGACAGAGAGAGAGAATGTGTATGTCTGCCCGTTTGTATCAAGTGACCAGAAATATCCCTTTGTTCGAACTGAAAGTCAAAGCCGAATTCAAAGAAAGGGTAGAAAGTTTTGGTTCAGTGGATGAAAAATAGGTGTGGTTTTGGATACGGAACATATTTTACTTAACCTTACAAACATGACATTCGTGGACGTATGACTTAGCCTAACCAATTGTCTTTGGTTTTTTCCGTACAGACGTAGATATGTGCCGCAAGACAAAGCGACGGACCCGAACTACATTTACACCAGAACAGCTTCAAGAGTTTGAATCGATATTCAAGGTTACACACTGCCCGGATGTACACACGCGAGATCAGTTGGCCGGCAAGACAGATCTACCAGAGCGGAGAGTACATGAGCCTGTGAGAGCGCTCTCAGACTGCTTGTAGAGTCATTCATAATAAATGTAGTATTCATTCATAAATTCACATGATCAAGTGTTTGATAATAAATAATGAACGTTTTTCCTTATCCAACTTCTTCCTATAAGTCACCACAGCTGGATGGTAAATGGGCAAGCCTTAGATGGTAAAAATGCATAATGATAAGTGGCTCTTGTTTGTATGTTAAAAGCTCTTAGGATCTAGGCAACCAGACCTGTCTTATGGCTACAACATCATAGTCCACTTGTGTTTATGAGAAATTAAATTCACTTCCAGTGACGTCCCTATGGGATTCCAGCTTTCCTTCCAACATTGATGGTTAATATTATCACCATGATCCTATTATTTCAGACAAGGCATTGATTCTTGCCGATGAGATTGTCACAGTTTTATGTGCAAGGGTTTGTGGGCAATATGTATCCCAAATATGCGCCCTCCCGCCCCCTCCTTCCAACCATTCTAAGCTCAACTCAGTCTGAGTTGATCAGATGCTGACAGAGTGCTTTTGTCTGTCATGTAAGATGGTTGCACACTATATTAAGTCACAGAAACCTTTCTATTTAAGCCCTGAACTCGAAAATATGCTATGGTATGAAAACAGATGGTGGAGCCATCTGACTGAACTGATTTGTAAGTGTGTAAATGTGTAGTATCCTGCAGCGCAATCAATTGATCTCCTTATATGTATGGTAATTTATCACTGTCTTCCATCTCATATTCTTTGTTCAGTTTTCTGAAGCATGATATGCAGAGATGCACCTTCATCTACCATTTTCTTTCTGTTGAATGCCCCAGTAAATGTCAAATTATCAGCACAAATTTATTCTGGGAAGGTTTGATATGTCTCACTTGTTTCATGCAAACATTACATATGTGCCAGATTTCGAACCAAGGCACGTTTAGTTCTCTAATATCATCATTAAATATAAGCTGGCCGCGAAATGCACGGCGTTAAATGTAAAATCCGATGTTGGGTATGCCAACTCTTAAACGACAATCATGGAAAGAAATATGACGATATCTCAGAAATGCTTCTTCGATTTCGACATTAAAATTCGGTCTGAAAATGCCAGGGATTTTCTTCGACTATTGTATCTGTGTTAGGCCCATGGGTTTTAATCAGGAGAGAACCCGAACTTAGCGAATAACTCGTGATTTAATGCTTCTTAACGTCGATTTCAAACTTAAGACAATATTTCACTGAGAGCAAGTTTAACATATTTCATATCGCTGTGCATAATTTACCTTTATTTAACGTGCAATACACTGCTGTAAATGTAATGTAAATTATAGAGGGGCACACACAGAATAAATTGAGAAATAAACTTCAAGAGACTGTGAAGCTGAGTCTACTAGGCTGTTGCCCATATCGTGGAGCGAACGCCCTGGCCCAGTCAATAACTGCTGCCGAGAAAGGCCAGGCGACTGGGGACCAGTCTAATGTATTTGCAGTGATATGAATGTCATTGTAACAACAGCAACAAGAAATTAGTGTTCCAAATCTGTATTATGAAATAATAAAACATAAACAAGGACAACAACCGGATTACTAGGGTCCCTGTGTTACACACGTTTTTGCATTTACAGCTTCATTGACTGTCTGGGAGAGGAAGAAGCACTGCCATTGGAAGACTATACACATGCGTATTAGGTTGCCTAATGTAGACTTTTGACCAAAGAAATTTCAACAAACTGTAAACATTAAATCTCACATTTTGCCCCGGCGCAATTTTGATCGAATGCTTTGTAGAACATATTGTGTTGACGCCAGTACATGGTCCGAAGTGTACACTTCTGTTCCCGGATTTTACCGAAAGTTGTAGACTTTATGCTTTAATTTGTTGTTCGAATATAGAGAACTCTGGCTGAATAACAGTAAGCAAGTACATATAAAACGAAATAATAAAAAACAGAAAAAAACAGTAAAAAAGAAAAAAGACACAAAAAACATGTAAACAAAACGAACAAGTAAACAAGCAAACAAACAAACAAACGAGTGACGGATCAATTGTGAAACTAAGAACGGCTAAAAAAGAAATATAGACGGAATAAACCAAACCAAACCATTAAACAAGAACAAACAAGTAAACAAACAAAGACTGACGGATCAATCGTGATACTTCCATGAAACAGACTGGATTCACCTTGCAAGGCATCGTCCTCCTCTCTCTGTACCCTGGACCATGCCCATAGCAACATGTACCCTGGACCATGCCCATAGCAACATGAATCTAGTCTGTTTCATGGAAGTCTCACAATTAAATGCCCAAGAGGGCGACATAAAAATGCAAGGATTTGTTGTGTCAGCCAATTTCTAGATCTCCTTCCCCAGGCCCGTTGAAATGCCTGCTAATCTCAAAATATTCCCAGTTTTCCAAGAGTTTTCTTTGAATAAAATCATTAAAGACTTGGAAAAGTGTATTGGCCTAACACTATCACAAGTGTCGTAAGTGGGATGTGAATTAAAACGTTTACATATCACTTTAGATTTCATACCACCTTCAAAATCTCATTATGTGACAGAGAAAATAAATATTACAACAACACAATGTTGGGCATCGTGTGTTGTGCATTCAAGTAAATTGCATCATGCTTGTTTCTTTTATGATAACGAAGTGTATGTGTAAGAAATACTGCGGCACCCGCATATTATTTAACCTGTTAAAACGCCTAGGTATGGTCCAAATCAGTGAACAGAGATACTTCTATACAGGTCCTTCAGTTGGCATTATGTGACATCTATATGAACCAACTTTGGTTTGAAAAATAAAATCATGAAAATAACGCATAAAATTCGCAGCCATTGGGGCTTTAGGAATCATTCTGAGATTGCAAATGAATTGACGTGTTTGTAATCTTTCAAAACAATTGGAAATTCTGGTGGTATAGTGGATTTTGAGCTATAGTAGAAGTTTATAAATACTGGCTAGAGTAATACTTTTTCTTTTCCTTTGATTTTGCACACAAGTCTTTGTTACAAAGAAATGGGGCAGGGGACCAGACAACTCAGAGTACGTAGACCTCAGGATATGTCGCTCGAGGGCGCTCTCACAGTCCACCAACTGCGAGCGCATCCTCAAGCGTTGGATCTTCTGATGTGAATCTTCATCACATCGGTATTGCCATTAACACAATGCTCTTCTTAGTACGATTTCAGACGTTCTAAAACTATATGCATATAGTATAGTCTAATATGACATATACTAAGCATATATAGCACATACTGCACACATGGAAGACATGGTAGACTTTCAGAGAGGAACTCCAATCGTATACTAATCAACACGATTTGAACTAATTTGGGATAATTGGATACTGGAGTAATGTCAATTTAATCTGCAAATGTAAGCTCATCTGCTTTTGTTTTTACGTTACACACTTGTTTTTATGAGTAATTTGTAATGTCGCAACATTCAGCCTTAGGGCGCCTAACACTTTTAGAAATTTGGAAAATATAAAGATAAAGTTATCCCAAATTAGTTCCAATCGTGTTTAATGAACCAAGGGATATCTCCAGTAGTATGTGTTGAACATTGCACTATTGACCAACTCGTCGCATCTGAAACTCCTCTGTCAAAGCTAGGGCGCCACCAGCCGCCATGGTCTTAGAAAGCATTCGTTTATTACGGGGAGAGGAGGGGGTTGGTGGAAATCAGGAGGCGGTTGACTTTTACAAAACCAATTTTTAGGGGGGAAATTTTACAATCAAAACTAGCTAGATCTATGTATTCATAGACGTTTGATTGTTGATATTAATGTATTTGATTAGACTAGGGTGGTTACAAGTCCATGTGCGTGCAAGAAATTTATTTTGAAATTTCACTGAAATGTTGATTAACTGTACATTGTAGTCTATGACGAAAATATGAATAAATTTTACGACACAAAATTAGCAAAATCTGGGCTTTTAAAAATGTTTGACAATTGATATTCATGTGCATATTGAGAATTGGATGTTTGAAAGAGCAGATGTGAAAAACAAATATGATATTGGAATTTTACCCCGAGTGATTATTTGTAACGGTTCGAAAATGATTCTTTTCGAAGTTCGAAGGTCCAATGAGAAATTATGTGTCAATTATTATTTATATGGACTGTGACATCTGGGCGAGGGTCACTGTTTTTGTGCATGAAAAATGGGGCGTGTCACTCTTTTTCTTGCAAATATTTTTTGAAATGTCACTATTTTTCACCCCAGGGCCTAAGAGTGCAAAGGGTTAATGAGTCAAATAAGATGATTTTTTGGGGGATCACATTTTACAATGGATGAAATGGGAGGGGGGGGTTGGCAAATTTTAGCAATTTAATTCAGAGGGATGGGGGAGTCGCTTTTTGCATTTCATTTGTAGCTGAGCTTAAAATCCGTCGACCCCTCCCCCGTAAAACACGAGTGCTCCCTTACTCGTGACGCTCTTCTCTCTGTCGATGGCGCCCCAGGTCGCTGTTGGCGTCTTGCTGCTGATAAAACTGAAGTGCAACATACCGGTGATGATATTGTAGGCGCACTTACAGAGGCAACGACGCGGCCACAGTACTGGTCTAGGAACATTCCAAATACCATTCAATGTATCATACCATACGAAGCACTACCAAAATACGCGCAATATTTACTTTACGCAATGTGTAACCTAAAACGACCTTGTTGACAGGCTGCAGGTCGGCTGCTGCTAATCATAGCATTCTAAGAGCCATCCCAACATTCATGATGCGAGTTTTTGTAACGTACCGTTCAGGGTATCCTAACCTAAAACAATCCTGAAATACTGCAGTCCAACAGATCATTGGAATACTGTTTATTGGAATCACTGTCGACTGGAACCTTCTGCAAGAACACGGTCCTTTGCTGCGTACACATTACCTGTCACATAGTTATATAAAATTCCAAGAGGGCACAGACAGATTTTGTGGTATGACTGTAGAGGGGGCTGACAGCTGTTTTTTCCTTTGATAATCCAGGGACTGATTGCACCACGTGTAAATTATGGGAATACGTCCACTGTTATGCACCCTGGTCAGGGCTCCTTCAAACTTTTTTCCTCTGAGAGACTGTTGACGTTTTTTGTACGGATGATGGTACTTTAGACAATATTTCTCTCATAGCCATGCGATCGTTGATTGTGTTCGTTCTCGTAGGCTGTCGGGGTAGGGGTCTAGAGGAAAAGTGATTGAAAAACTCTTATACATGGCCAGAAAATTAATTTCAACAGTCCCCGTTTCGGGCCGGTGCAGCTTAAAACTTACACGAAATCATAAACGGAACAAGTCGAATTTTGATATTACGTGTAGTATTTTTTGTTCTCCGAATGGATTGCTTTTCTCATTTATGCTGAAATGTTAATTTTTACGTTCAACAGCAAGTTTTTCAAATTTTTGTACTTGGATTTCATTGCAAACTGATGGAATTTACGAAACAAAGAATTTACCCGTCAAAAAACCTTCATTATACTGCTTTAACATGTAATTAGTGTAGCTCTACTGTCTATGCTTGTAGATATATGGTAAGGCTTTGGTGGCAAGCTTGCTACCATTCAAACACATCTACACTGTCGGTGTTTACACAACACATTAAACAACAACAAATACAATAACAGCACGTCACACTGAAGCCGGGTTCCAGCCTATTCGTCATGAGTACGAGCTACCGTTCTGAGTGATCGAGAAAGGTAGCTTGTTCATTAATTTTTGACTGTTTATTTAAGGTGATCGACTTTTAGGTAAGCATTCCTCAATGTGCTTTCATTTACAATTGTTTAAAAAAAATTCTCATTCTCATCTTTCCCTTTGTGGTATGCGAACACTTTATTGGGTTGTATAAGTTGTATTTACTGACGCAGATGTAGTAGTTTAAAAATTTATATTTAGTAACAGGCAATCTGTATACACAGACTACATGGTAGCAAATGACTCGCTGATCGAACCTAATACTTTAAAATAAGCTTCATTTAAAATGATGGTTGAAATTTGCTCGCATGTGGATAGAAAGCTATAATATTTTGTCAAGCTGAATATGACATTGCTGTGTTCTATATTTCGTGATATCGTTGGTAGTATCTAAGGATTCAGGTTTAGAATAATATAACCCACCAGGTACTTTAAAAATAATTTGTATAAGTGTTTATTGAAATATTTTGCGCGCGGTATATAGCCTGTGCACACTATCATTGTACAGCGAATAGTCGAGGAGCAATGCCGGTCGCCGAGACCTGTTGTAAAATAAACTTGCAGCATCAGAACATGCCTGGTCGATCGCCTGCAGAAAAAAATGAACACAATTGAAACTTTTGTGGGAAAATAGGGTATTGTAGTTATGTTGTTGGTTTAATCAGGAAAATTAAGCTTATCTACTTTTCTTTCTTTTGCAATTCACTTATTCAATGGGTAATAATAATTTGTAATATCCCAACTTTCAGCTATAGGGCACCTAACACTTTCGGTAAATTTGAACAATTCAAAGATCCTATTCTCTCAAATTAGTTCCAATCATGTTAATGTTTGCATGGGATCGGCAATCGAATCCACCCATAATTTCACTTTCAGCTTGGTTTCACTGTTATCTGAAGCAATATTTATTTCTTTATTGATTTTATATTTATGCATACATGTTCATTTTTACTTAATTACTTTTTATCAATCAATTTACTAATTTATTCATTTATATCTGTCTACCTGTCTTCTATCTTGTGGTGAAAGCGGTTTTAAAATTTTCAGTTTTGTGGTCATTTTTTTTTTGTCATAACGACCCCAACCTGTATAAAACGCAGGGTCTGTCTCTATAGAATTCAATCAGCGCTCATTAGCTGTGAAGACCAGTCATGAGGCAGGCCCCTACACGGCGGACACCTCACACAGTGGCGGCAGAGGCAATTCCTAATTATTCCTTTGTACACAAAGTTGCATTAATTGTCACGCCCTGTCCTGTTGTTGTTCTGATTCATGTAAGTCATGACCTCGGATGCCATCTCGGACGGTATTTCAGATGACTCAAATCATGGCAGTATGCATTGACTGTATTGTAACAAGCACGTACTGCGAGTACTAAATGTCAAAATTTGATTTAGGAGACTGAAACGACGACGTCGAGATCTCGCAAATGAGGTCACATAACATTGGGCCTCTCTCACGAGCATCCATTTTTGCTATTTTTTCATGCGAAAAGCGTACAGCCTGATATTATATTGTTTGTTTCGATTAGTGGTTTACGGGCCATACCGAGAAAGCTGCGGGCATGAAACAAAGTGACGAGTTTATTGTCGTGTCAGGAGCTACGATTTGGTAGAATATGCATTAGATAACATTAGCATATTAGGGTGAATGTTTTTGCAATTTGACCCATCATGCACCTTATGAACGAGTGAATGTGAAGGTTCTATTGATAACACGGCAAATTGCAATATAAAATCGACTGACAATATACATGGTGCCCCATGACGTATTCATTCTTTTTAATACAAATTTAAATTTTCATAATATTGCTCCTGAATGGGTAAAGCGTTCTCCAGGAGAGAGATTGGAAATAGGTCTCCGTCGATGCCTTGAAAGTCATATCCCCCCTCGTCAATCCGTTCATCCGACAGCGTGACTATTGTTTACGGCACTGATACAAATACTCAGAAGTGTGTTGAAGGTATATATGTGTATCTTTAATATTCCCAGAGCAAGACAACCCCGACGAACAGCGCCTGAATTGAATTCTCCTTATAATATTACTGAGCAACACGTCCGATACTGTATTCACAAGTTGCGTGCTAACTGGATCTCCAAAATGACACACTCCACGTCATCACCTGTTGTCATGGTAACTGTCGATGACGACGTTCCGTCACACGAAGCAGACTCAGAGGTAAATATATTTTCCAAAGCAATCATGGACAGCGGGAAATCTTCAAACGTTCAAACGCGGATATTTGGTGCGAATTCTATTTTTTCAGACTCATGCAAGACATGCAAGACACTCATGCAATAGACACATCGTTACACAAATACTTTGTAATTTATGCATTTATCTTATTTGTCTGTTGAACGAATAGCTGTAGGAGGTGCTAGAACTGAGTCATATCGTTCTGAGTACTATTTTTTTCTATGGTGACGGCCATTTTTATTGTGTCCTTGGCTTTTCATAAATTGACTTTGGAAATTGGCAGCAACCATGACACATCGTATAATCAGGGTTGCTTTACGAGAAAATACGCTGTTCTGTGGTATTTTGGGACTGTCCTTCCGCTATGATTTCGAACAGTTCCCCCTTGCCTACTAGTTTTCCTCTGTGTGTGTCTGTGTGTGTCTGTCTGTCTATCTGTGTCCCCACCAGGTAATCTCCCCACTTCCCTGTACAAAAGTTTCCCAGCGCCAGCTCTTTGTCTCATACTTTACCCCTAATACTAATCATACCCCGGGCACGTCCATTAAGCCTTTTCAAAGTTGCTCGCTGATCTGAAAGACTTGCCGATTCAGCGTTTCCCCATCTATTGATATGTCACGGAAAAAAGGCCTAGTCATTATGTTACCTTATACATCTGCTATACCCCAGACGACATAACGTCACCGCATCTCAGTAAGTCATGTTGTCGTTTTCTGGATTTCACAATGAGATTGGTTTCATTCACTTGTGAGAAACCAAGTGCACGACGTGCTTGTACTTTGCAAGTATACTGCGGTTTCACTTTTCAGGTTAAAGGGAAACAGTCGTCTGAACTGCTCCTGTGCGACATTCTTGTTTACAAATAATGAATTTCGTGCACAGTATCTAGGTGCATGGCATCATCCAAGCTGCAACATTTAAATTATACGATGCAGACTATGACGGACATGATTTAACTTTCATCACCATCGTGCCTTCGATACAGTGTTTCCATTGGTCGTATGGGTCCAATACGACCTCTGAACGCAGTTCCGACTACTAGATCCCTTTAATACCGATGATTTCAATGATGTTACGCAGTGCAAAGATTGTCGGAAAATGTAACAAAGTTTAAATACTATCACTTCACCGGAATTCCGCATTGGCTGGTGGCTTCGCAAAAGTTCTGTCGTTGGAGGCGCTAGTCAATACCTTCTTACGGGCACCATGAAAGATATTCGAAAGAATAGCTGAAAACGTATTTTACATAAACCTGCCTCTGTACAAGTACCTTTTTGTCCAAAGGCAGTACCTAATAAGTTTTGCCGTAAGACTTTACTCTTTAATAGAATTGAGTATCCTAGGCAAACATGTAGGGGTGTGCTTGTATCTAATGTGTCAGTCAGAATGCCAAGATACTGCGAATGTTAAAACTTCAGTTTAGAAGTTGTGTAACGCGTCAGATCAAACATGACAGACAAGAACACCTGACAGATACCAAAAGACTGAACGTGATCTCACAATGTAATTTCTACTGTCAGGTTTATCGAGAAAACAGCGACGATTCACACAGTGAGGGCGATGGAAGAGAAGGAGCAGATGAAATGGATGGGAACAATTCTAGCACCGATGACCCTGACGATAAAACACCAACCAAAGAACACTTCAATGCCAACACATACGCCAGCAAGAAAACCATATCTCAAGGCATGCTAGACGTGGCACTGCTGACCGCCAACTCGTCGCATCTCAAACTCCTCTGTCAAAGGTACGCTACGGGCGACCAGCCTCTATTTTTCGTGTTACTGGTGACGCTCTTATCTGTGTCGATGGCGCTCCAGGTCGCGGTTGGCGTCTTGCTTCTGATCAAGCTGAAGAGCGACATCGTCAACGGTGATGATTCTGTCAAAAGGCGCGCTGACAGGTGCAACAACGCGGCCACGGTACTGGTCATGTTCATTGTCATTGTCAACATTTTAATAGCCTCCTTCTCGAGTGATTTGTAGGATGGCAGACAGATGTCATCGAAAACTGAAAAATGGAGACTGATTGTAAAGATCAACTACGCGGGTAGTGGGAAAATCAATATAACTAAAATTATGAGAAAGATATATTGCAGCCTTTTTCTTAAAAACATTATCTCCATATATCGGACCTTGGAAAAAAGTTAAACTTTGGAATTTTCGTAAAAACGCGAACTTTGCGTGCTCTGACGAACTCGTGCAAAAATTAGACCAACATTAGAGGAGGAGAAAATAATATGTCTTTATCTTTCACCCGCCCCTCTCTGCTCCTGGATATAACTGTCGACGTCCGCCATGAATACAAGATGTTGATGCACATACAATTCAGAGAGTATACAATATGTAATTAAGACTCGCATCAAATGCGATTCCGTGTTAACTCGTGTGCCGAAATACTTTACAGACGACAGAGCCAACCACATTGAAGAGAAACAGTTTTACGAAAGCAACCTAAAATAACCCATCAAGAATAACAAAAAACACGATATCATTAAATTATAAATTATACCATATTTTGATTCATGAAATTACCGGCATGTCTCCTTTGACCGAGAGACCTTTTGATATTGGACCCGGAAGCAATGGTTGTTATGAAATCATTTAGGGCACATTCGCTGTTACTTTTAATAATACGTAGATTATTTTTGTTCGTCTAAACGATTTCCTTACTCTGCCCCCTCACTATTTTGAAATAAAAAAACATTAGCCTTACCACAACGCATCATTGTGTACAACGTGCGATGTTTCTACTGACAAATGAATCATTCTGTACCCGACTTACATCCGGCTTTCAACGAGACATAACATTGGTCATAACATACATACGGACACTGGTGACATGAAGTTGAACTGTAAACATTTCAACAGGATCTTCGGAAAGATGTTGAAAAAAACATGAACGTTACAGCTGAAGTTCGTCTTAGTGTTTAGGGTAAGATTTTTCGTTTCAAGGCTTTTTAGTTCAATCACCTACCACTATGTCCAACCCCCTGAAATGTGGGGATAGTGGGACAGTTAAAGTACACTGACGGACGGATATCAGCTTATAGCTCCAATATGTGAAGCTCAAGCCATGATCGATGCCTATACGGTGAATGGTTGATATTTGCTCTAGTTTTCTCTCATTCACTTCGAGGTTGAGAGTGTGGAATCGTTTAGCACCAATGATTTGAAAAATTTGTTATATAAAAATAATATATATATATATATATATATATATATATATATATATATATATAATATTATATATATATATGTGTGTGTATATATGTATATATGCGTGTGTCTGTGTCTGTGTCTGTATGTCAACAGAAATATGTCAAACAAGGTGAGTCATAGGGACAACATTATTGAAAAACCTCGGCTGCCCTGTGACCTTTTGATTCACTACGTTTTTGAAAACTCTAAAACGGATCGGTTTTTACTTCCCCTGTACAAACGCTGCGGTACTTCCTGTAAATATCAGAACCAACTAAAGGTGTTAGGCGACAGATCAATCTGTCTGAGAAATCGACTGCCATGTGATCCTTACGTACAAAATGATTACAACTATGCAAATTATAGCATTTGCCAATTTCGGAAAATATATACTTTAATGGAGTTTCAAGCACCTTTTTCAGAGAAGTAGTTGTTTTGACACTATAAATATGCAATTTTCCTTAGAGGGTAAATGACAAAATAACATCATACTTTTCAAGAACAATACATGTACATTGTATATGATAGTCGACGCACCTATAGCATGGACCAAGTGATTTTATATAATTTTGTCATATGCATTGCTCATCAACGTTTGTTTTCTTCCTAAAGAACTGCTTTGACAAGTTTGTCATTTCAGATGAAAGGGGACAAATCTTGCACCAGGATTGAGACCAATGCAAGTAGTCATTGCATATGCAGACAACTGACACTGCGTACAGTGCCCGGGTCTGAGTGTCTCTGGGTGTATTTTTGGCCGTAAATAATTTCACTCTCAGCTAACTTTGATTCGTAGAAATGGTTGTATACTTTCTCCTAACGTTCATAAACCAGTATACAATCTTGTTCCTATCTGCATGTTTTAGAACCACGGAAGCCATATAACGCTGCCAAGGACGTGCATGCAAAATTTATACGGCCAAGGACAAAAGAGCAGTAAGTTATCACCAATCAAACATTTTTTTCCAACACCGGGTGAGTAACATTAAAAACAATCAAATTAATTTGGTCATTCAAGTGTGTATAATTTCCAAAGTTAGTGATCTTACACAGGACTGGAGATATCCTATGTTTCATTATGAGTACGACTGGTGATTCCTTGGGGACGTCTACGATGTCTCCCATATGTAGACAAATTCATAGACTGGTTTTAAAAATTCTGAAGACATACTTTTGAGAACGGTTCTCTATTCCCATATTTAAATGATTTGGAAAATTATGCTTGATGAGAAAGATTATAGTAATTTTGTAAAATTTTTCACAGACTGTTTCCACAGCAATACAGAATAATACGATGGAAAGCAAGGTGTTTCCACAGCAATACAGAATAATAGGATGGAATCAAAGTAAGGAGACTAGTTGCACCTGTTTCATAAAACAAAAGATATTGATTTTTCCAAAGGAAATGATAAAAGAAAGTTACTTGCTGACTTTTCTCAGAGAATGAGGCCTTCAGTTTGTCTTAACCTGTTTCCCAGCGCTACCTGCAGAATATGTGACTTTAATTGTATTTTAATGGTTATTTTGTAATTATTACTGAAATATCTAAACGCACATTTGCTAAATGTTGTTGGACAATGTTATATGCTTAAGCTTTCTGTTATTGCTTGTATACGAAAAGCAACTATCATTGGTACAAATCAAACAGAATTGTGGTAATTTAACGTGCTGTGCGCGTGATACCATGGTTCGCTAATCAGCGATTTTTTGGGGTATTTTGTGAAAAAATACTGATTTGACTCTACTGGACAAAAATGTTTCAAGGCAAAATTTGAAAAAAAAAAAAATCGGCCAGGCTGGTTGAAAAACTTTATTCTTGCCATACCCATTTCCTCCAGCTCCCCCAGAAATCAAATGGTTCATTCCTAACGCTAATTCTGGTTGCCACCGAGGTTACGTTTGATGTGCTTCCTCTAGGGAAAACTCTGAATACTACTTTAACTGTGATTTCGTTTACACTGGATAGATCTTTAACACGACGATAAACAAGGACTTTTGTACCTCTTTCCCACTGCTTGTTGACGGGGAGGTCATGTTTTACAATGGGGAGGTCACATGTAGTAGAAAGGCAGCAGGGGAGTCACACTTCTGTGGAGGACTAATACACGTCAAACGTCCCCGGCCAGCTGCCCGTCTTGCTGCGGATCCGTAGCCCTACCACTCCCTTGCTGGTTGTGTTGGGGACAACCAGCAAAGGGAGTGGTAGGGCTACGGATCCGCAGCAACTGCCCGTCATGAATACAGAACGGTCCTATTACGATGGGAGCGACAATTTATGTGCTGATTGTGCAACGTTTGCAGTGATCAGACAGTAGTTGCTGAACACGTGACACTAACTAATAGTAGAGACAAGGCATGTAATGAAGATGAATGGAAAATTCTGTTGTTGCAGGGGTTTCGTCGTTTCCTGTCCTCTGGTATAGTATTATCGTCTGGAACGAGGCGTGGGCGCGCTCCCAACTTTGACTCTCAACTGTACTTCATTTCAGTCATTGTAGAACTATGAGTCATCCCCGCACGGGTTTTCCCCTTCATGGAGGTCAAAACTATATAATATAGGATTCTCCCGAAGTAGTTCCTGTTCCGCCTTTTCCCAAAACATCCCTGCATGCTATCCCGCTGTAAAACATTGTATAATATACGTCACATTTCTCTCTGTGTAAACTGAACACTCATGAATTTATGGAGGGACCGTGCAACTTGATCCCGGGTATCAAGTCCCTGGCCTTTAAGGCGTCCATTGTGATTTCCCCGGCAACTTCGCACATGATACTGTCGTAACACTCTGAACACCGCCCCGATTTTTTACATCGCCAGATAACGCAACCAGTAACCTACAACGACCTTGTTGACATACTGCAGGCCGCCTAGACTCTCGCCAGTCACTTGTACCGCTTGGTCTCGCGTATTGGCGTAGCTTCCGGTATTTGTTGGCCTTCGGCACTCGATCTCGCGCCTTCGGCACTCGGCCTCGCGCCTTCGGCACTCGATCGCCTACGTTGGATTGCTACCGCACTTTAATGAAGTGAATCCGGTCAACGAAGGCACGAAGGACTGTCGACATTCTACCACAGGGAATAGAGTAATCTTGTTGTTGTTGTTGTTGTTGTTGTTGTTATTGTTGTTGTTGTTGATGATGATGATGATGATGACGATAACAAAAAATATTAAAAACAATGTGTCATTCCTTGCTGTTGTTTGTCGATGTTGTAGATAATTGTAAAAGAAAACTGTAATCGTGACAAAAAAACGACGTAGGTCGCCCAACGTCACTCCCGTCCTATTATACAACCGGCATACTATGCCGCTATGTATCACTACACTCCCGGCACAGACAGGGTTGGCGGTATGGTTGGAAAGAAGTGTAACGAAAAAAATATTAATGCTAAAGAGAGTTGTCATTGATTTTGATAATCAGGGGGCCTATAATTGCACGATTTCAAGGAAACAGAGACTGGCACTGCATTAGAAATGACATATTTCTGTCTGTTTTCCTTTTTTATCATCGATATAATTTTAGTGGCAACTAGCCAAGATTACGCAGTTACACTTTCAGTCCAGGTCTGAATGGACGTGTGGTATCGCATCATATACAGCGAATTGGATGTATATTACTGGTCAAATTTTCCATGAAATGTTATCACATGCATGTGCAAGTAGCGTGCCTCGCGAACAACTGTATTTAGCGCTTGAAATTCTACTCCTTGCTTAGATTAGATGCAAGAATTGTCCTCTTTCGTTTTCACTGTTTGTCGGAAAAAAAACCATCGATCTCCGTTCACTCATGCTGAGCAATAGTGACATGGAATGCTATATTTTTCAGAAATGACTTGTCAATTGTGACGAACCGACCTTGGAATGTTGTGCACGGGTCATGCATGGCTCCTTCAAACGCGTTGTTCTCTTACGGGAGACATATATATCACGGGGTTTTAGACAATATTTTTCTTACAGCCTCGCTATCATTGATTGTGTTCGTTCTCGTAGACTGCCTTCGTAAGTAGTTTGGCGGGGGAGGGGGGGGGGGCTGTTCCGACGAAATGTTTCAGAAAATTTCAAGCACTCCTATTTCGCGTGCAGCTTAAAATTTACACTAAAATACAAAAGGGACAACAACGAATTCTGATATTACTTGTGGTATTTGCTCTCTGAATCGATTGCTTTCGTGTTCAACTGTCTCGATTATGATGAACTGTTAAATTTTGCATCAAACAAGAAGCTTTTAAATTTTTTGCCATGAACTATATTGCAGACTGATGAATTTTACGAAAGAAAGAATTTACCTGACGAAAAAATCTTCAACTTACAGCATAAACATTTTAGTGGCTTCTGCTGTCTATGCTTGTCGGTATGATAAGGCTTTGTTGGCAAGCTTACTACAGTTCATTTAAACTGTTTTCAAACACTAACAATCTTTATGTTCTCCCTACGACATTACAGCTAACTGAGGTTCAGGAAAGCAAATAAATAACATCAACTAATGGAATTAGATACACTCTTCTTCATGGGTAGATGCATTGAAATTATTCTCCCAAGCTATTGCGTTTCTGTCAAATGTCTCTCTCTGTAAGGCTAACACCATCGTGTTTATGGGTCTTCCATCTTGATGATTTTTGCCCTCTGGCCTAATCTACGTGTGATGCAAACCACTTTCACCGACTTCAGGTGAACTGAATTCATTACAAGCTGAGTAGCCAGATATGTCATAATTGATTCCGTAGTTTGCTAATCCCAGAAAACCACGTGAAGATCAACAATTTGATTGAAGATTAACGTCAGCCCAACAGGGTGTCTAAAATATATCTTTTCCTTGTGTGAAAAGAACCAAAATATCAAGGACCCTCATAGACTTGGTTCAAGTCTATGGTTTGTGATTGTATGAGTGGGATGAACGCGATGATTTGTGTTCTGTTTTCATATGAAACGAATTAGTGGGGTGAGTGCCATGGGATTGGACCTATAGAGGGGAGTTTCGCGGCCTGGAATCCGGCAGAAACTAACTATACTGCGCAGACTCAAAGGGAACGTGTTCGATCGCTACCAGGGCGCTGGGCTACCAAATTTCAAAAGAGAGACACCAGAGAAACTGTTGCAAATCATTTATTTTTTGAAAATTCACCGACTTGAACCAAGTCAAGGATTCTCACTCTAACACTCCGATAGTTTTGCCGCCCCCTTCTATTCGTTTGACCACGCTTTGTCAGTATTTTCGATAGAATTGAGTTGGAAAAGCGAACTACTATTACGCAACCACTATTACTGAACATGCTACCTGGAGTTGATATATTACATCGCAATGTGATATGTGAATGGTGGCACGTGTTTCAGAACACACCGGATCGCGCATTCCCATGTATGGAAGACAGACAGCGGAAGTGCTGTATGGGTTCAGTTTATATGATTTGAAAAGAGATTGCAAAGAAAAGGCACACACCTTCCCGGAACTGCGAGGCTCAATTTAGAACTGTCAGTGGGGATCGAGTGGCTGCATTGCTTTGTCTGTGTTGACCTTCGATGCCAAACATGGAAATGGTGGGCGTCGCTGAGACTGGGGAATTCCCACGGCTATGAATATGCATCTATCCCACAGTGTGGACTGATCAAAACACGTGAAACGTAGTACTAGTAAGCATTAAAGAAGTACGTTGAAGACCAGTGAACATATTTGACCTACACAGCATCAAAGGCCCGTAACAGATCATCCAGAGCAAAATCTACATACTGTCTCCCGAACAGGTAAGTCAGGACAGTTTTCTCACTTCCCATTTTCTACGTTAAGTAGTGAGGCGATGCCTATAACGTGTATTGGGTTCTTGCGTTCGCGCCGCAAATCACGTAGTTGTCCTTAAAGCTTGACAGCTATTCATCGTTGCGCCACGGCATTGGCTCAGCTCAAAAGGTGGAAGTGTCTAGTGTATAGACGACCTCGTATCAAGCAGGAGAACGTCAGACTCTGCACATTCAGTTTGTTTCTGGCAGCTTTCCAAACAGTCTCCGGGTACTCGTCACGTCTCCCGGTCTTTTTTAAAGGGGAGAACGGTAGGACAGCGACATTCGTCTCAACGTTCGTGTGTACTCTTCAGAAAGAGAGAGAAAAAGACAACTACAGCGACGAGATAACTCAGAAGCTGTGGGAAATGTATGACATGTACCTACCCTTAGCTGTTACATGAGGAAGTCGTTTCTAATGTTGACCGTCCTGGATCAGAGTCAATTAACTCAAAGATACTAGCATCAGTGTACAATTTTTAGTGTAAAGGGTCCGAATGTTTGTCTTCTGCATTACTTCAACTCATGAAATTACGTCGACTTTGTTGCTTTTCCATCGACTCAAAATTTGAATGTTTGTTTGGTTGTTCTTGTCACAAACTACCTCAAAAGAGGGATAAAACTGCAGCAAGTAAAAATGTATGCAATAAAATACTGACCGACTAGATAAGTACACTTGTAAAAATGCAGAGGAAAAAGACACGGACATTTTGGGTTCAACCCCCTTACGTCAGCACTTAAACATGAAGGAGAAACGTTGAAATACAAGAGCTAAAACAACCAATCATGTGAGGGACACATTAATCGCATTGCATTGTACATTCATCCAAGCTGGTGCAAGAGTACCAAGTTAAAAAAAACCTGTGGCCTGTTCTTGTCAGTTCCACTCACACAAGAGGAAGCATTGATGTCACCCACCCCTTGCCAATGCAATTGCATCCCTCTTGGTTGTTTGCTTTAGAAAAAAAAGCAGTATGCCGGAGTGATCTTATGAACATCAGGTATAAAATAAGTGGAATTCTCGGTCTTTACCTGTTTGTCGCTATCGTTTGCCATTAGAATTTTCGTCTTGCCACATTAAGTTTGATATTGGTTAAGTTCTGAATTGCATTGACCATTTATTGGTCTTTCTGGATGTTGAACATTCGAAGCGTATGGTTGAAACGTGATTTACTACGGTGTATGTTTGGGCGAGGACTATTTTGAAGCGACCGAGCCAATCCATGGTCTCCTTTAAATCCAGATTGCATGTCAAGCTGTGGTGATATCCATCGACTGGTATACACGGCCGATGTACACTCGATTCACGCTCCTGAGTTCTGCATCACGTCCTACGAATCACGCATGACATCGAGTCTATCCTTTATTCATCGACCCAAATTATTGTTATGAACGTGTCCTCACGCACTATCCAGATTGGAAGTTATCGGTATTGTCTTTCATCTCCACGAATTCGCTAAACTCGCCTGTGCGTGAATTTTGCCACCCCGGTACAACGTAGCTGTGTACGCCAGAGGCTTGCAGAAACAGTATTAAAATATTGCAATTACAATAGTGTCGATAATCTTCAAATTTGAGTAAAGTTATCACGCCCGGTCCGACTCATACAATCATGTAGGCAATACACCGTAACTCAGTAATACAATCATGGAGGCTTGACACCATAACTCAGCATTTAGGGTTTCTTGGGATGGTCCTCATTCCAGGAAAAAGGATGAGGCAAGCCACGGGGAATAACCCGCCGAGTGACGACTTGAATGTGATCCTGTTTAAATTTGTTCTGGATGTACATATACATAGACTGTATTTGATAAAGCAAGTGTCAAAGACTCAATGTGATCAGGTCAAGGTTAAGTACCGCGGTCCGTTTTGAGTGGGGCAGCCAAATGTGTATCACAGGGCAAAACTACAAAACATTTTCCAGGGCGCATGAAGCGACGAGATTGTATTAAAATTGATGGTGATGTAATGCTCAAGTATTATGCGGTGGCACTGTGGGCGATGTTTTTGTACCGTGTAAAAAATTACCAAGCAAGGCTTGCAAGTAGTGTAAATGAAAGAGCAAGGTGAACTTGGGAAGATCACAGACTAAAGAAGACGACAAAAGCCACATCTCATACACAATTTTTCAACTGTCAAAACTGTTCCCTGTTCCAGTATACGGCGTCATTGCATGGCGCATGAAACGTATCCATGTCAATTTGAATCTCCAGTCTTCCGCTTTTACACTTCAAATGTTTATAGATAGTGGCAAGGACGAATGCCGAATGTTGATACTGAATCTGAAGATCAAATGTCATGAAGCTTTAAATCAACACCAGAAGGCCGTATCTCGGGGGAAGAGAAACATTGTAAATATAATATGACCCGAAGAAAAAATGCTTGCATGCCTGCATGCCGCCTAGGGGTAGACAAACAGCTGGTTTTATGAAATTGTAACCAGAACGGTTTTATTTGCGAGGAAATGTATTTCTTTAACATATCATGACCAAAATTAAATTTTGGGGAAAGAAATTGCTGTTCTTACCCCCTCGCTATGATTTGAAAAAAACGTCTCCCCCTTCCCCGCAAAGAAATCCCCATTTCCCCCCTCCCTACTAAAACGTTTCCACTACCCTTATACTACCTTTCCCTCTGCTACCTCTTTACCATATGTTCCTCCCCTACCTGTGAGGAAAACCACCAACAACAATCGAATTGTAGTCCTTGTTCACTCGTCGGACATTTTTCATAAATTTTCAGTCGAGCAGTAGAATGAAATGTTCCAGTCCGCTGATGAGAAAAAAGTGTCAGGCGTCCGTTCCTGGCGGCCCGCCGATAGGAAAAATATTACACGCCGCCCGCAAAGAACATGCAATCATTTACAACCATATTTTAGCTGGAAGAGCTTTGTTGACTCTCCCTCATATAACACTGTCTTCCGAGTCTAAATCACGAGATTAATAAGCCTCGCTCTTACTGCGGTCTTCCTAAATGCTCGACTCACGCAAATTTCTCAGAAAGAAACAAGTTTTTGAAATCGTTTGAAGGTTGAACGTTGTACTTGAAAAATCGGGTGAAATTTCAAGGAAGTAAAACCTACCAATACTACCACAGTGAAATATTTATTACTATATTTTGTGCCGCAATCCAAGTATCCGTATCATAGCTACCATATTTGTACAAGATTTAGTTTCTTTACACGCCTATCGGGATATTACATCAGAAATTACCAATTGCGAAATTCTCCACTGACGCGACGAAGTCTAGGGGGCTCCAACCTAGGTCATGTTGATTCATCTCTGTGACAGCGACAGCGACTGTGACAAGCTGGGAAGACTTGTGACTTTTTCACACATCATCAAGAATTTCAGTACTTCAGCTTTTCATTCTTAAAGTCCGCCACTTTTTTCAGTAGCTATGTCGTCAGACATTCGAATTGCACAGTTTTGGAGCGACATGATGTTTTCGCACGGATTTCGTCCCATCTGTGCAATCTGAGCGCTTTGGCGCTAGTCCAGCTCACGCCATCATGAGCAACAGTGGGTCGATGTTTCGAATCGGCTTGTAGGTGCGTGTATTTACGGCTCCCTGCCAAATTCTGTCTTCGTCGGCGATAGTTGAATTTGACGAGAAATGTAATAGTGACAACAGAAGACGGCAGGGTTCAAAACCTTAAGCTTGGAAAGCAATATCACGAGGCTAATAACTTAGTGTCCGTACTTTCACACGTCTTCCTATGGTGATTTGACTGAAATCGAAACAGGTGTCTGTTCGTCTCTAGTGCTTCAAACTTCAAATTCTTTGCGTTTGCTTTCTATTGTTCTTACTTATGTTCAGCAGCACGAATGGCGTGAAAATGGCGCACTATGAACTAACCATAGAATTAAAGTTACTCTGGCAAATAGATTATATTAAAAGTCGCGACCGTGAACAAAAACCATCATGGCTGGAAGCTGTATAGCCAGAATCTCCCCTGAAACTTTGCCATCCCTGCCTGTATACTGCAGAAAGTTCAAGTGCAAGCACATGCTTTCCCATCTTTTTCAGAGAGATTGTTTCACTGGACAATTTTCGTTATATTTCAGAAAGATGACCCTTGGCGCGCAACAAGATACTGAGAAGATTGGACAGGGAAGCCCAGAGACCTCACGTCACCATAACAACATGCGCAACTGCAATGGTAATACTGTTTTCATTCCCATGGCTAGAATACAGTCCGTCTGTCCGGTAAGAAATCTGCCTTGTTATACTAGCATAGCTGAGATTTGGTACATGGCTAGGGCACATTCGTTACGGCAACTCATGGGAAGGCATTTTGAAAACTTAAGTCGCCAGAATAATTATCTATCAGTCATTTTAATGTAGACGTTCTGTATATACACTTATCTATTTTACAACAGTCTGCTTACTACTGACTTGTTTTACCAATTTAGTCAGGTTTCCACACCCAGGGCCACTGATCCGTGCACGTTAATAAACGTCCTTGTTTACTGGCGACAAATGGCAAATGACTAAGAAGTTCAAGGATAACTGTTCTTTTGGCATACAGAGTACACATTCATTCTTATAACTATGCTCATAGAAAACGTGTCTTTGCAAGTCAAAAATAATTTTAAAGTGCTGCTGCTCACTATAACTCCATTTTGGTCAAAAAGATCTTTTATACACGCGACCTTCCAGTCTTTTTTCCACCAATTGTCTGTATGTTTTCTTTAATATTCAAGGATGATGACTCACTAATCGACTTCGACGTGGTCGACAGGTCTACGGAGGCTAAACTTAAAAGAGACGTATCACTGGACGTTACATCGGAACCGGACGAAGTCGACGTCAAACAAGATCGCACCCCAAACGGTGTATTGATAGGAAGTGGCCGTAAGGAAGAAAAGTTGGTACGCCGTCAGTCGAAATCACTCCGTCGCTTGGAGAGCTCCGTG
This sequence comes from Ptychodera flava, assembly GCF_041260155.1. Classification (NCBI taxonomy): domain Eukaryota; kingdom Metazoa; phylum Hemichordata; class Enteropneusta; family Ptychoderidae; genus Ptychodera; species Ptychodera flava. The sequence continues at coordinate 13,502,362 of NC_091933.1, read as the reverse complement.
ATACGCACGTTCAACGCCAACACCTATGCTAGCAAGAAAACGATAACACAGGGAATGCTCGACATAGCCCTGCTGACAGCAAATACATCGTACTTGAAGCTACTGTGCCAGCAGTACATCGAGGGCAACCCTCCGAACTTCTTCTATTTTCTGGTCACCTTGTTGACCATTTCCATAATCCTTCAGATTATCGTGGGGCTTCTACTCTTCTTCAAGATCAAATACAACATTCTCAAGGCAGAGCACCAGCGACAGGCCGATATCTGTAACAACGCGGCCACCGTGATGGTCATGGTCATCACCGTCATCAACGTCATCATAGCGTCGTTCAGTAACCATGCCCTGTCGAACCGCACCGCTGACGAAATTGAAGATATACTCAAGGAGTTAAAATCGAGTCAGGGTTAAGCCTGATGGATTCAAAGGCACTATTGCCGTGTGTTGGCGTTTGTAAGAATACATTGAATCGCTGTCGTTGAGTTCTGAGTCATTGGATTGAGTCGTGAAGTCATTCTCGAAATGAGGCCTTGTATATGAATAGCAATCATCAATGAGGACACAGAGGGGAATTCGCGAACGGGACTGAACTTTTTGCGACGTGAGTCACTACTCGGCGGCAAACACTTTTCAGACCATACACTCATTGAAATAGCAAATCACCAAAGAGCTGTAGATCTTGTAAGGAGCGGTCACAATATTAGAATGATACATAAACCCAAAATTTGCAGAATTTCAATTTTCTTGTGAAAATTTGATATTTCAGGCTTGCTCACTTAAAGTTGGATTTATCTGGGTGACCATTCCTGCATACTATTTCAAGAAGGTAAATGTGTCACTTTGTTGTGAACTGAAAGCACTGCCATGCCTTACATCACTGCCACTTTGTTAGTTATTGACAATACTTTCTGACCGTATACAATTTGCCCGCAATCTCAATTTCACTGAAAGCAGCCGTGTTTGAGAGCTATCATGCAATCGACAATGTATGACCAAACTATCAAATCTTTCGTCTTGTTTATAAACCAAAAGAACTCCTACGTTTGGGATTAAAGTACTTTGCCCTTTTTAAGCCAAAAACTTCCATAATACCATTGGGAACGTTCGATTCTAAAGCTAAGTAAAGCTGCCATATTCGAGTCAAAACTCATTTTGTAGTAAGCTTAAAACTGCATATCATATATGTTTCACTCGGATGTCAGCTAAAAACACCGCCATGCCTTACATCAGGTTGTTTCGCTATGAAGCCAAAGAAACTGCATGATATAACAGATCAAGTTTTGACAAGTAAGTTACGTATAACCCAGACATTTACTTAATTTGTCGGTGATATGTATATATTTTGAAAACTATTCATTTATTGCTTGTGAAATTATATATATATAAATAAAACATTTTACTTTAAGTATATAAGTACTATAATATTTTCTCCTTTAATCACACAAATTTCACGAGATCTTCATATTATAGCTTTTGAGAAAATGTAATTCCTTTCATCGATTACGCACCATACGGGAACTTTTTGTTGTGTCACGTGTCGTTAAATATCGTGATGTCCAATCATGTCAGCGGAAACAACTGCCGTCAGCAGTGGAGATCATAGTAGACCGAAAGGATGCCATCAAAAATAATCAAAAGAGTTCCTTTCAAACAAACACAATGTTTTGTCAGCAAAAATCGAATTTCTGAACGCATTTTGCCAATTTTGAGGATAACTAGTCAGGTTAATTAGTATAACAAAGCAATGTTACTGACGTTTTTGGAAGATACAATTTGAATGACGGACATAATATGTTGACAGGATATTAAGGTTCAAAGGATGGAGACTTGGGGAAGTTGAAACTTAAAATTTCAGGAACTGATGCTGTTTCCTCTTTAATTGACGTTTTGAAACTAGCATTCATGATGAGGTTTGGTACACTGGTTCATGGCCCCGGATTTTCCCAGTCATATCCATCGTAGTTTCTTTTTACCTGAACAGTCGCGTTTTACCATAGGAGAAATCTCACTGCGCTCTTGGGATGTTCTGTTCCCAATGGCACTTAGAAATGTGTAAGGTTGTCCATCGTCGGATGCTGCAAGTACAACTCATTATCTAGGTTGAATCTTCAAGGGACTCTCTCGATAACTTTTAATACATTTCTATCATTTGTTTTGTAAGTCATAGACCTTCAATAGGGGAATCAATCCCATGGATCAAGTTTGTTCTTGTCTGTAAGAGGATTTTGAAGGTGTCATAGCCTTTAGTTTTCCATTGAAATTGTAATGTAGTAAGAAATTTCCTGGCATGACAATCTGACGCCTGACAACAATGCCTTTAACTTTCTTATGTTGCTACTGTGACCCCCATGCACCCATGTGTTATAATGAAACGCCAACATAAGGTACAACGGTACTGTCGTTTGATGGATGTTATCGTTTTGAAAAAGAAAAAAGAAAATTCTATCATTTCTATATCATATTTTTTTGCGACACCATGTTGCAAATATACAGAGACGATAAGCTTATGTTAACGTAGAAATACATATATTATTTTCGGAGCCAAAATTTCTACTATTCCCAATTTTAACCATAATCCCCGGCACTGTACCCCTACCACAAGTTACATAAAGCCTGATAGGAGTCGAATCAATTAGTGGCACAGCGCTGTGGTAAATTTGCTATCTGGCACGAGTTGTACGGTAAGGCTCGCTTCCACGCGGTAGACTCTATGTATATGCAGTGACAACGTCTAAATATCTGGGGTGGACGGACTGATCAAATAAATCGAATATCCAGGTTAATTAACCCGTTTACGCATGTACACTCACGTGGCAAAGGCAATCCGGTATGAAAACTGTTTATTCGAACACTCAGATTTTTTCAAAAGTGAAGATTCTGAGATTGATTTGTTCACTACTCAATTCTCTTCGACACTCTTTTCCAGCAGCTTCGCAAAGCCCATGGACAGAAAATTGCTGCACACAATTATGCGTAGAACATGAGATTTCCGTAATCTCACCGACTTTGAAATTTAACAGGAAAGTTCAGTTGGAAGTGGATGCATTTTATCTCAAACGACTACCTATTTATCTTGGATGGTGACCATTACGTTTACATCACCCGTTGGCTGAGTGCCAATGTCAAACCAACTGACCGATCATCTCATCAGCTTCGCCGACCATTATTTCCCTCTTAATCTCTCAGACAGCAAAATCATACTGGAATCAACAGAGCGCAAAAAGGGTGAATTCTACGACAGTAAACAGATTCAAGGGCTAACATTTGAACTATACGCGTTCTCCATTGATAATGTCTGTACAAAATTTACGTTACATCTGAAAGCAGAAGCAACGATTTAAAATGTGATACGAATTCTTTTTTCAAAGATAACCATTAAAACACCGCGTGCAACGTGAAGTTGTCGACAGCATTATTTCACCTCTCACCTCGTCTTGCCGACAACATTTAATTCTTCCCCATACCTCTTTTTTGTTTGGGAGCACTGAATCATCTTTTGCCCTCCCTCTCATGTGTATTATTAATGAAAATTTGGCATTGTTGAAAAAATGTTGCGAACATGACTTTGACCGGTGCATATACAAAAGGAGTTTCAAAGCGTCCTCTTGTTGAATCCATAAACGTTTGTAAGAATGACGCCGTTCGTAAGCGTAACGTCGAAAACATGATCACCACGCAAAATTGCTGACCAAACTCCCTTGCCAGACACACCATACCAGAAATGTACTATCTTAATAAATGTTTCACATATTTCAGATTAATTGCACAGGAAGTTATTTCACCTATATATCATTTCGGTTATTGTTCATTGTAAAACGTTGATTTATTCCCCTCGTCGACACGTATGTGTCACCTAGTTACACCAATTTTTGGGATTAAGGTACGACATAGAGAGACAAATAGAAAGATTTAAGCTGTTGTTAAAACTTTCAACAAGAAACCTTTAAAACGTTCCCTTTTGAAAAAAGATAAAAATCAGAGGTCTCCTTTTTGGGAAACTTTGGTACTAGGAAAACAAAGTCTCCTATATGTACCGAAATTTGCATAATCGTTTTAAAGTCAACTAAATCTAATATACAATATTCCCTGGAAATCGTCACACCTTTGACCAGAGTTGTGTTAAGGTTAAACCTGTGATGAAGCCGAAGGGACTTCAAAGAAAATGTGTCATAAGTTGCAGCTGTTTGAAGATCACGGGATTTTAGGTTTAGCTACATGGACACGAGCTGGTACCACGATATCCGTGAATTTGAACCAATGCCTCTCGGAATTGCGAAACGGCTAGAGGTTTGTTGACAAGCTGGCCGCCGACAATCTGGTTTAGTTCCCAGGGTTTAGTTGTCAGGTTTTTCGATTCTATCAAGTACCTACATCGTGATGTGTTTTATTTCCTGATCTCGAAGACAGTCGTGACTCTTAGAAAATAAAATGACCAGGCACACTAAATTGACTGTGGATTTCTCAGAACCATGTTATCCGGAAAGGGAATTTGGAGTCGTGCTCGGCCGTGCTCCTGCAGGCGTGGGTGACTTGTACTTTTGCATGCCGCGGTAGTTCTGGAACAATCTCAAAACCAGAGGGACGTCGGTTCTTGGGTGACAGTTTTGTAGAGGAAAGAATAATATATGGTTTGTTTACCCTGACACGTGTTTTGAATAAACGGCGCCCTTTCTGTCAGTATTATTGATGATAAAGATACACCAAACTTTCGCATGTTCACAAAACACACTGAGACGCATAAACTGTAAGATATGAAACATTATTATGTTGTGTAAGATTTGCGACAGTATAATGCTATTGTCACGGTCAGCAAATTAACACTGATAGAAAATTCATGTGACTTAAATACGACGATATCTACTTTATACACCTCCTGTGTACACATCTTTCCATGCACGCACTGCTAAATTCACTTGCGGTCAACAGGCATGCTAGTCAACTGGCGCGGCGTACAGTGAACATTTTAATTATGTGCCCCGATACCGTTGGCTTCACTGTAATGGTCTGGCCCATCATATATTCCAATAAATTTGTCCTCACCTTCATGAATAATAAAAGTACTCGTGTTTGGATGAGACTTTTGAGTCCCACTGCATGGTAATGAGGTCTGTGTTGTTTTACGTATGGTTTTGCAGTTTACAAGCTACAGGTTTTTCCAGTTTGTGCTTTTGGTGCATTTTTTTCTTTTTGTGGAATTCATATATAACCGCTGTGTTACATTGCATTCACGATTTTGGAGCGGTTAACTGACACATAGTCCCTACCTCCTATGACTGACGCGACCTCAGCAAAACCATAGGTTCTATGGTGTTACATATTTGAGTAACCAATACACAACTTTACCGTCGACATTTATGATAAACAGTAGGTTAATAATTGAGAAATTTGTATCATTACCATGTCATTGTTCCATTCTCAGTTTTATGACCATTAGCACTTTGTAATATAACAGAATAAGTGATAGAACGCTAGTGTTTCAAGCGTATATTTATGACTATGGCGTGATTTAATCGCGATTTTTTAAAACCAGTCCGGATTTAGATTGACTGTGGTGATTTTTCATATAACACCACTGCATGTAACTGACAAGCGTTCTGCGACACTTTCCGTATTCCATGAATGCAATTGTGTATTCCGGCAACGAAGCAAAGCCGTTTGACCACAATTTTATGTTACCATTCAGTACCAATTAAGTATCTTTTCATGCAGTTATACGTATATATGCAATACCGTTTCCGATATACCCTCAGTCTGCATAATTGTCCTAGGAGAACAGGAAAATTGTGTAAATAACTGCCATGTACGGGAGATAAAGTAAAAAGTTACATCGACTAGACGCAGGGTGAAATGTGAAAAAAACAACAAAAAACACTAGGACAAGGTCTTCCAGGAATCGAAAGAGCCAATTTACTCTACGGAACAACGACCTTGAGATCTTGGTAGGAGTGGTCACAATATTAGAAAAATACCTTAATCCCAAAGTTTAGATATTTTCAATTTTCTTGTGAAAATTTGATACTTAAGGCTTGCTCACTTAAAGTTGGATTTATCTGGGTGACCATTCCTGCATACTATTTGAAGGTAAATGTGTCACTTTGTTGTGAACTGAAAGCAATGCCATGCCTCACATCACTGCCATTTTGCCAGTAATTGACTAAATTGTCCGACCACATGCAATGTGCGTTCTACCTTGGCAAAATAATTAAGTTTGCCCACAATCTGAATTTCACAAAGAGCGATAATACTTCTACTGCCATGATTGAAACCTATCTTGCAATCAACATTGTATGACCAAACTCAAATCTTTCCTTTTGTTATGAAACTAAAAGAACTACTACTATACGTCTGAGTTTAAAATATTTTCCTATTTTTTAAGCCCAAAACTTCCATATTTACTATTAAAGCACTAACAGTTTCATTGGATTCTGACGCTACAGTAAGTTAAAAACTGCAATGTTATAGCAAAAATTTGTTTGGCCGTAAGCTAAAAACTTCTTATGTTTCACTGGTTGCCAACAAAAATACGGCCATGCCTTACATCAAATTTGTTCACTGTGAAACCTAACAAACCGCATGATGTAACAAATCAAGTTTTGAAAAGTAAGTTACGTATACTCTCGACATTTACTTAATATATTCTTCATTTTGAAAACAATTCATTTAATGCCTTTGAAATATTATAAATATATATATATATATATATATATATATATATATATATATATATATATATATATATATTTATATTATATATATAGATATGTGTATATTTATATATAATCCCACTCGTGTTTTCCGCGGAGCCGCACAACCTTTTGCCTTCGGCTCGAAGTTGTACGGCTCCGCGAAAAACACTCGTGTACGATGACGTCAAACAAAGAAAAATTTCATGGGATTATATATTTATCACATGAACAGTCTCCGAACTCTACGTTAGATAAAATGTGACAAAATTATTTCGTAGGATAGCAGAGATATTCCATCGATTTGAATTTTTGTGGGCCGGATTACTTTCTTTCCAGTTTGCGCATAGCTAGCTGTGAACGGTCGGTTACTCCTGGTGATATGCAGATTACTTTCATTCATAAATGTGAGTCAGGTTTGAAGGCTACCAATCAGGGAGCCGGTGTTAGTCACGTGGGCTTAAATTTCGATACAGAGCAAAGGAAACGTCTGTCAATCACTTTACTGCCGGGGTGGGCCGGTCGATTTGCAATTTGATGACAGCTTCGACCGTCTCTGTTTGTTTTGGTCTGTACGATTATCGCGTGAATACTTTTTTTATTCGGCACCTTATCGCTAGAAATTGTTGTTAGAACAATAAAAACTTTACGTTTTCAAAAGGTAATTTTGATTATTGAACATCATGACAAAGTAACGGTAGTTCTCTTTTTGGAAAATGTGGTGGCCCTCAAAAGGGCCGTTTATGGTTTGGGTTAGATGGCCGACCGGCTTACTGACTTTGGCTGTCCTCACTGCTGTCTTATATCACTGCTACACGACGACGTTTGCGTTTCGGAGACTGAGGTGATGTTGCTCCTCCGATATTTACTGCAACGTTGATCGTGCAATTATTATAAGTTGCAGTACCAAATATTCCACCGACTGCCGCTGTTGCCGCAGGATGTTGAAACGCGGTCGCGGAGGAGACGACGTTGCTGCTGACGTTCGATGTTAACGTTGCCCCAGAAATAACCGGTCACAGTTCTGGGTTGTTGGCGTCTTCCGATCTGTCATTTGGTGTTCTTTCTGACGCAGTTCAGGTTGTTTTAAACGTGTAGATAGCGACCCGACACCTGCTGCTGGTCGTCTTGCTAATTCACCGCGTAATGGTTCACGCTTTGCACGTTTCGTTGCCCGGAGTTCTGCATAAGTTTTGTTTGGGGAACTCCGCTGCATGTAGACGTCTGATGGTTGTTCGTCTCACGCTGTGGTTGGTTTTTTTACCATCGATACCGGCTTTTTTACAGATCGTACTCAAAATGGTATCTAACTTGTTCGCTCCCATCGGTTGACGTTTGAACAAGATAGATGTTTCTGGTTTGTAATTTATCGCCAGATAGAAGGGCGCGTCGTTCGCTTGATGACTTGGCGGTCGACGGAGCGCATACTGTTTATACGCGTACACGGGACAGCGAGAGGGGTCGTCAGGAATAGCGAAAGCCTTCGGTGGATAGGCCCTAGGTTGTTCGTTCACTTTCCCGGAAGATCTTGTCTTATTTTCCCTCTCGTTGAATTCTAAGAATTCGGTGTTGTCAGCGGTATGCTTCAAGGCGATGTCTCCCCACAGCATCTGTCTGCTCTCTTGACAGCCTCTGAACCCGAAGTGTTTCTGGTTGTTTAGCCAAACGAGAAATAGTAGCGCTTCGGGGTTGTGTGTGCCGATCACACCTTTTTCAAAAAGGAGCTCCTCCTCGCGTTCCGTTAATTCTTCGGCTGCATTTGGTTTATTGCCTTTGCCCTGGGTCTTCAATTGGGCACGTTTTGCTCTCAAAGTTGCCTGCGAATTGCTAAATTCTTTATCGCGGCTGATCGAGAATTTGTAACCATTCTCACCGAGGAAGCGATCTATCCCACGCTGGTAGGTCGTAAGCGAGTCTGGTTCGTACTCAGAACCGTCTTTTTGACGGACACCAGCGTAAAAGCTGCCGAGATAGCAGTCAAGGACATCTGGTGGAATTTCGGATATCGGTCTTGTTTCTGAAGGTCGCATGGTACGCATCCACTTGTTAAACTTGTTTGCAGCACAATTTGTGGACTGCACCGTATTTGTCTTCCTCTGTTCGGTGATCAGCTCTTGCTTGTCGGTCTCCGAGAACTCGACGTAGCGCGATCGCGATGGCTGAACGTTAGAGGAAACGGGCCGCGTATTTTCCTCCATACCAAAAAAATCATCGGTTCCAGTAGCTCCCAATTCCTCCGCTAGACGGAATAGCTCGCGAATTTCTTCGTCGAGATCTTCTGGACGTTCTTGGGTCATTTTGCCGTGTTTTCTGCTGAGTTTTCGTAGCAGCGAACGTTAGACGCACCTTACCGACTGGCAAAATACTGAGAAAGGCGCAGACGACAAAAAATTTGTCCTAATGTTCCCGCTATTTTCCGGCCCCATCGTTAGTCGTCAGCAGTTACCGTCTGCAGCCCGTCAGGTTTATAGGATATAGTATTTTTAGTACAGTTCAACACCTTAATATTTAACCAAGCATGTCAAACTTTCAGGCCATTCTGAATACAGCTTATAACAAACAAGTATCACTTTATTTTTTCTAAATATTGTTTACGGAAATCACGCTAAGCTGGTCAGGTAAATACTTCGCAAGCTCTGAGCCGGCCCTCGGAGCCGGCCGCGGTGAGACGAATGGTATACTCATACCGAAAAAAGTTCCGGTTGATGACGTACAACAGGGGTAATTCGGATTTCTTATCCGTCCTGTTCTACGTCACACAGGTGGGAATTCGGGCCAGTTCATGTGATAAATATATATATATATATATATATATATATATATATATATATATATATATATATATATATATATATATATATATATATATATATATATATATATATATATACAATTTAGCGCAAGTAAATTTTAGCATATGCATAAAATAAAACTTTTTACTTTAAATGTATAAGTACAGTAACTAATTTTCTCCTTTACTCAAACAAATTGCACGAGATCGTATTTCAGCTTTCGAGCATGATATGCAATTCCTTTCTTTGATTAAGCACCATATGACAAGTTTTTAGTGTTGTGTCACGTGTCCTTATCACAATGTCCGATCATATCAGCGGAAACAACTGTGGTCAGCATTTGAGATAGAACGAAGGGATGCTATTAAAATATCATCAAACGAGTTCCTCTCCGACAAACACAATGTTTTGTACGCAGAAATTGAAGTTCTGAACGCGTACTGCCGGCATCGAAACCAATCAGATGAATTAATATAATAAAGCGCGTTACGAACTTTTTGGAAGATAAGCTACAATTTGAATGACGAGCTGACAAGATGTACAGTTTCAAAGAATGGAGATTTAGTGAAGTGGATTTCCCAGTCATTCGATAGCACTTCCTCTTTTCTTAAACAGTCACGTTTGCCATGGGAGAAATTTTACTGCGCCCCTGGGATGTTCTGTTTCCAATGATACTTAGAAATGTGTAAGGTTGTCCATCGTTGGATGCTGCAAGTACAACCAATTCTCACGCTTTGAATCTTCGAGGGACTCTCTCGATAACTTTTAATACATTTCTATCACCTGGTTTGTAAGTTATGTAAAGCTTAACTTATTATGCTGCTACACCCAAGAGTGTTAAAATGAAACGCATGAGATTCGTCAATATAATTTAGTGCTACACCAATATACAATTGTACCGTCGACGGATGGATGTTATGTTTTTGAAAAAGTAAAATCTATCATTTATATGTCATACATTTTTGTGGCACCACGTGGCACATCATACAGAGACAATACGTTAAGGTAGAAATACATAGATTATTAGTGGCATGACACTGTGGTTGAATTTGGTCTCTGGCACAAGTTGTACCTTGAGGCTCGAGTCTGCACGCTGTAGATTCTATGCAGTAACAAGGTCTTAATATCTGGGGTGGACGGACTGATTAATGAACTTGAATATCCAGGTTAATTAACCCGTACAATCCGACACGAAAACTGTTTATTCGGACAGATTTTCAAGTTTAAAGCGAAGAGATTGAATTGTTCACTTCTCAATTCTCTTCGACACTGTTTTCTAACAGCTTCGCAAAACCACCGATAGAAATTTGCAGTATACAAATACGTGCAGAACAAGTGATTTGTGTTACTATACCTGCTTTGGAATTTAACGGGAAATTTCAGTGGGAAGTTGACGCATTTTATCTCAAACGACTGCCTATTTATCTTGGGTGGTGACCATTAAAAGTACGTTTACATCATCCATTGGCTGAGTGCCAATATATAATGTCAAACCAATTGTTCGATCATCTCTTCAGCTTCGCCAACCACTGACAAATTTTTCGTTCGAAATTTATCAGAAATCAAAACCATAGCGGAATCAACAGAGTACGAAAAGTGCGAATCCTACGACTTTATTCAGATTCAGGGGCCAACATTTGACCTACTCGCGATCCCCATTCATAATGCCTTTACAAAATTTATGTCACTCCTGAAAAGAGAAGCTACGATTTAAAATGTGATATACGTCCCTTATTTGAAAGATAATCATCAAAACACCGCATGCAACATGAAGTTGTCAAAAACCTTAACTTTTCACCTCCTTTTTTTTTATTCAGGAGCACTGAATCTTCCTTTGGCCTAAATCGAAATCTCTCTCTCCCTCTCTCCCCCTCTCTCTCTTATCCATTATTGCTGAAAATTTGGGCATTGTTGAAAAAATGTCGTGAACATGACGATTAGTTTGACAGGTGAAAATACAAAGGGATTTTCAAATCGTCCCCTGGTTCCGAAACTTTCCATACACGGTTGTGAAAGTGACTTCATTCGTATCGACGAAAAGGTGATTGCCAAGCGCAACTTGATGATCAAACTCCCTTACCAGACACTTTATCCACCATAAATATACTATGTCATGAAGTTGCACTTATTTCAGATTAATAGCACGGGAAGTTATTTCACCTATATATCATTTTGGTTGTTGTTCATTGTAAAACTTTAATTTATTCCCCTCGTCAACACGTATATGTCACCTCGTTACATCAACGTTTTGGAAATACGGTACATTTTGTAGCACGCGCCTCGACATTGAAAGACTTAAATTGTTGCTCAAACATTCATCAAGAAAACTTAAAACGATTTCCTTTCAAAATAAAGATAAAATCAGACGTCATCGTTCAAATGTTGGTACTAGGAAAACAAATTACCCTATATTTACTGAAATTTGAAATTATCAATGACCGCCATTCCTGCGTTAACTCTATGGAAAAAATCAATTTTTTCTATTTTCACAAATATAAGCCTGTGAAAACGTTATTAACTCAATGAACCTCAAAATGGCCCCTTACAAATAATAGAAGACCATAAAAACAAAATTATTGAAAAAGTTCTAGATTCCGAATATCAGTGCCTGAGAAGCATTCCGCCGTTAATATTTTCACTCGTCGTACTCGATTTTTAACTTGTAGACTAAAATTGATTCAACGTAAATGTACTTCCTGAATGTAAGGATGTGCATGCTTATGTTTTGACTATCAATTGGAGCGTGTTGCGCTAGATTTCACAAAATGAATAATTAGCAGTATGCCCCACTGAAGGCAACCCACCGACAATATGCAAGAAAGACTGAATAAAAACAAAGACAATATGCAAGAAAGACTGAATAAAAACAAGCTTATGGTGCACATACTATATCGGAAACTATATACACAAAATGCCGTCATTCACTGGAACTCAAGGATTTAAATACCCGCAACTGGATTCATGTATTCTGAGTTTTCAATAATATGACAAGTTTTTTGAAATTGGCGGAGAAATATGACATGAAGAGAAAACCGTTTTTTTTTTCATCTGTATTGTAGGAAGCACCTCAGAACAAGGTTATTTTCTCTATCGGTCTGAGAAAATTGGAACTTCAATATATTTTAAAGTCGACTTAATGTAATCTCCGGCATTCCCTGAAAATCGTCGCCCCTTTTGACCAGACGTATTTGAGGTTAACCGATTATGAAACCGAAGTGACTTCAAGGAAAGTGTTTCATAGTTTGCTATACTTAGTGATCGTCACGGGCTTTTCGATTTAGCTACATGCCACGAGCTGGTAACACGATATCCGTGAATTTGAACCAGCTTCTCTCGGATTTGTGAAACGACTAGAGGTTTGTTTCATAAGCTTGCCGCCGACAATCGTTTTTTATTCTTTTCAGTGATGTGTTGTATTTCCTGATCTTAAAGGGAGTCGTGACTCTTAGAAAATAAAATGACAAGGCACACACAAGTGACTTTGGATTTCTCAGAATCATGTGTTAACCGGGAAGAGAACTTGGAGTCGTGCTCGGCCGTGCTCCTACAGGCGTGGGTGACGTGTACTCTTGCATGCCGCGGTAGTTCTGGAACAATCTCAAAATCATCAGGACGTCGGTTATCGGGTGACAGTTTTATAGAGGAAAAAATAATCTATGGTTTGTTTGCCCTGGCATGTAAATTGAATAAACGCTCCCTAGCGGTTGATTTTAAATATTCCCTTTCTCATCAGTATTGTTGATGATGAAGATGTCAAGCGTGCGCATGTCTACGAACACCTCTAATCTGTAAGATGTAGAGATATTACTAGCTTGCGTTCGATTTGCGACACAACAATGCCATCGACATGATCATCAGTTGAACAATGAAAATGAATTCACATGACTAAAATACAACGATATCTACTTACACCTCGTGTCTACCATCATCTTTCCACGAAGGCTAAATTTACTTGTGGTCAACAGGCGTGCTTGTCAGCAGGCGTCCAGTAAACATTTTAATTAAGTGATATGATGCTATTGACTTCACTGTAATTGTTCGGTATATCATGTACCAATAAATTTGTCCTCGCCTTCGTGAACCTTAAAAGCGTTTGGGAGCTTTGGAGTTCCAACTGTGACGTATTCACCATGGATGGTAGTGAGGTAAGTGTTACGTATGCTTTTGGAGTTTCACAAGTTCTACAGGTTTTTTCCAATTTTGCTTTTGGTGCATGTCTTTGTGGTTGTTTAAATCACAAATCCCCGCTGTGCTACATGCATAGTGTATTTTTTATTTTGGAGCGGTTAATTGACACACAGCCCTTACCTCCTGTGACTGACGCGACCTCAGAAAGGCGATAGGTTGTATGGTGTTACATATTTGAGTAACCAATACACATCTTTACCAGGAGAAACCGTCGACATGTCCAACTTTCTGTTTTATGACCATAACCTTTTTATTATAACAGAACACATGGAAGTGCGAGAACACTAATGTTACGTTTCATGATTACATTTATGACTATGACGTGATTTAATCGCAACAAACCCTATATCAATTGTTTTAAACAACTCCAGATTTAGATTGACTGTGTGATTTTTTACAATATGAGGCATGTCAATGAAGCGTTCAACAACACTTTCCGTAGTAAATAAATGAATACAATTATGTAATCATCGGGCAACAAAGCAAGGCCTTTTGACTGCAATTTCATCTTACGATTTGGCTCTTTACAATACATGCAGCAATACGTGTATATGCAATTCCGTTTCAAATAAATGTCCCCTGCATAATTGTCCTTCCAGTCTAGGATATTTGTGTAAATAGCTGCCATGTGTGGGAGATAAAAAACCAAATTATATCGATCAGGCGCGGGGTGTAATGTGAAAAAACCAGGAAAATTCTTCTCGGAATCTAACTAGCCATTGTACGCTATGGAATATATATTTTATTATATCGACATCTCAACATCGTGCTGAGTGTTGAGTTAACAGAGTAGATTTAGTAGACAGCGTCAACTTCATTTGTGCCAAACTAACAGGTTCGTGCGCGTGAGTATTTTCTGTGTCTGGTGTGTAATCTTATGAAGGGACAGCCGTAGATGAGAGAATGTCCAGAAACTAATACGAACAGATGATGATACACGATTTGATGGTATTAGAACAGATCGATAAATTGACGACAACGTAAAAAGAGATGTCGACGTAACATTTACAGGAAATTGCCAAACTGTGTAACAGTGGCGCGGCATTCTTGGCATTTCACTCAAAACTCGACGTGCATTTCTGGGCTCACATCACCACACATGACATGAGCCCTTTCATGATATAGTGCAACAGAATGAAATAACATTAAATTCGTTTGATGTATTTGGGAATAAATGGTGCGTAATTCGCTATTTATTTTAGCTAAGCAGTAGCTTTTCTTGATAATTAATATTAAGAAATTCAATACTGCCGTGAAGTGTTACGCGAGACACATAAGACTGAGTTACTATTAAGGTAGTACGCGTCTAGAAATTGAGATCGAAAAAGGATTTAAAATTTTACTCAAACTTTCCAAGAAACTTTTCATCATTCCCTTTCGAAATCAAGAATAAAAATATGGGGTCACCATGAAACAATTTTGTGCTGGAGAAACCTAATCTTTACCAAATCTGATTTTCAACATTGCCGCCATCCGGATTTGTCTAACAACGTAAACTGTATGGAGAAAGACAAATCGATTTTCACAAAATTTGATGGTCCGAATATCTGTCTCAAAGGCGCATTTCTACATGAGTTCTGATTATTTATACGGCTGCTTTCTTATAGGGGTTTACTAACTACCCTTTTACTTTCAACAGAGCAAACGTGAGATGGAATATCTCCTCGACGGGGTCAAGAAACAGTCACCGACCACTGTGACCGAATCTCCTGGAAAAGAGCTGGTCACGGAGACCCGTGAAACCACACCGTCCGGAGGAGAAGTCATCAGTACTGGTGCAGTACACAATGGACCGAAGAAGAACGTAGTCAGCGTCAATACCTACGCAACAAAAAAGACAATCTGCCAAGGTCTGTTGGATGTGTCTCTGCTGGCGTCCAACGCGGTCGTGTTGAGATTCGTAATCATCACCGATACCCCATACAGCACCGTGTACTACCTTCTGCTGTCCCTGATAGGAATCTCAATCTGTCTTCAGTTTGTCGTTGCAGTGTTTCTGTTTTGTAAAATCACCGTACCCTCGATGTGGACAATGAGGACCAGAGGAAGAGGGCTGATTTCTATAACAACCTTGCCACATTCTTCATCATGTTGTTGACTTTCCTGAACGTATTTATATGCGTGTTCGCCATCTACTCCGAGTGCAAGTGCGATGTGTTGTGTGCTTCGCTCAATATTACTTAAGGTAGAATGCACATCGGGGACATGTCGTCAGATATTCGGTCTCTCAAACTTTCACAATGTTCTTCTGATCTACCACTTGTTGAGGCTCATTTTAAAGGTCTTGTGCAATAAAAGTTTTTACCATCTTAGTTTTTCGAAAAATCGAGCATTTTAATTTTCATCATAGAACAAACACAGGGGTGGCGGCCACTTTGAATACCAGATATCAATAAAATTCAGGTTATTTGTTTGTCTTGTACCAAAATTTGCACTGTAACCCCTGACTTTTATTCTTGATTCGGTGAGAGAGAAGTTTAAAATTTCATTCAGGAAAGTTTGAGAAAAAGTTTAAGTCAGTCATTTTTGAGAAACATACTATACTACCTTAATTAGATCTTGGGACCGAGGGCTCTTTCTTTCCCTTTAATTTCTGAAAAATGAAACAACCTGCGAGTGCGAAATTGATATAGCGAGAAAAAACCAGCAAAATGTGAGAAGTCTGTTCAATCATCATGGGTAAAACTTCAAATGTACTCGCTTCTGCTAAAGATATCGTTTATCTCAAAACTATATCAACACAGAAAGGAGAAGAGATATTTCCAAATGAAGGCCTAATCTGTGCTTGTGATTTGTAAGTCAATATATTTATTATGATAATGTCAGAAAATTATCAAGAATAACTGACCTACCAAGGGTAACGAACGGAAGGTTAACATGTGTATGTCTTATTTACATATCAATATTTATGACCGACATTGTAACAATGAGGTAAATACAGAAATTTGAACAAGTACAACAATATCATTCTTATTAGTGTATTTTTTCTAAATCACTGCATGTAATTAACACAGTGTTCTGCGATCCGCTGTAAATCATTGAATACAGTTATGTAAACCTTGATGCAATTGTGAGGGGCAATTTGATAGCAAATTCATGGCGCCATTTAACACCAATGAAGTCTCTTTAGGGACCGTTCAGGTTTTACGGCGGGGGGGCGGCAAAATCCAGGGGGGGGGTCATTGTAATTTTGGAATTCGCAAAGGGGGGGGGGTCATCGCTTTTTCACTGGTAGGAAAGGGGGGAGGGGTCACCACATTTTCAAAAACATAATACCAACAATAAAGTATACTTTATGCCATGGCCATGATCGACCCTCTTTACCGGCGGGCCGCCTTCGGCGGCCCACTACAATAAATATACATTATGTATTACCCATGACCCTCTTAACGGGCAGAAGCCTTTGGCGGCCCATTCCAATTAGGTTCACTTTATGCCATGGCCATGATTGACCCTCTTTACCGGCGGGCCGCCTGCGGCGGCCCACTACAATAAATTGACTTTATGTAATACCCCACAGCAATCTTACCGTAAAATTCCCAATTGAAGCCGCGGCTTGTATTAGAAACATTTTTGAGGGACCCCTGGGATCACGCACTGAAAAATGGTAATGGCCGCGCGCCTTCAGCGGCCCTGTCCAGTAAAGTCTACTTTATGCAATAGCAATGATCGACCCTCTTTACCGGCGTGCCACCTTTGGTGGCCCACTAGAATAAAGTTGACTTTACGTAATGGCCCATGACCCTCTTAACCGGAGGGCTGCCTTTGGCGAACCACTCCAAAAAGTTTACTTTATACAATGTCCATAGACATGAGTTGTCTATGGAAATGAAGTTAAAATTGCCTTACAGTCGTCCTAATTAACAGACGTTTCAATGGATGTGGCTGAGAAGTTTGTGCACTGGCATCTCTGCTACACGAATAAAGTGCGCCGCGTACCGGCATGGTACGCGTACCGCGTACCATGCGGGTTAATTTGACATATGGGTTTTGGTTATTTTTCAGAGGGGGGGGGGTCATCAATTTTTTTTCGTCTGACAAAGGGGGGGGTCATCTTTTTTTCTCAAAAAATGCAGGGGGGTCTATATTTTTTTGAACACCGGTGACAAAATTTTGCCGGCCCCCCCCCAGGCCGTAAAACTGAACGCTCCCTTGCGTGTGGTCATACCATTATGTACAATTCCGTTCCATACAAAAGATGTGCGCTGCGATGGGATCGAAGTGTGAGGCCGAAGGCTGATCCTCGGTACTAGTGTAAAGAAGGGAACAGAGGCGAGGTTCGGCCTTGGGCCTGACACTTCGATCCCAACGCTACGCGCACTTGTGTTCATAACTATATAAGTTTCGCTGCTTGTCTAGTGTGAAAAGTCGCAACATTCAGTACGAAATTACAGAAGATGGAGAGAAAGTAGCGACTTAAAGAGAGTGTAATCTAGAGTTGAATTTTACAAACCCAAGGATAGTCTGTCGAAAACCGACCTTGTCTATACCTGGTCGATGAACACACTAAATTGTTCTAACTGGTCTACTTTACGGTTTTCAATTCTCAGAATATAGTGCCGATATCGATAAATTTCGTGCCAATTATTATATTTATCAAAATTAACGTCATACGTATGGGCCCTTTGCATTTTGTGTGTCGGTGTGTTGTACGGACAAGGAGCTTGATTGAAATTTAATTGACCGTATAAGTATATGATTAGGTATACGTAGTCAGGGAGATACGCTGACGACCGTTGAGAAGACAGGTTGCAACTGAATACCGAAAGGAAAGATATAAGGGAACATGCCGTACCATGCCCAAATAAGCAAATAGTGCACGTAGTTTCACAGCGCCATCACAAGTCTGTTTAACTCATTGCATTGCATCTTGCCATGCATGAAATAAGCTTGCTGTTCCCCTTACTTAGCATATGGCGTATATAATGAAGGCTAAAATTAAGCATTGACCCAAATTAACAGACGCATTTTCAAATTTCAACCTCCAATTTCAACATTCTCAACTGATCATAATCATTTATAACGTATTTTACAGCATGCAAGTTTATTTTTAACATTTGACCTGTTTCGAAACCAAATTTTCAACATTTAACCTTCCATTATCGATATCATAAGTCGCGTTGTTAAGTGTGCAACCGTCATTTGACAATTCGAAGTCTCATTTTCAACATTCGGTCCGATTTCAAACTTATATCGAAGTCGCTTGTAAATACCATGCTCGATTATAATTGCCTAAAGTTATTAACTATCTTCTGTATTTGTTCACACGCATTGTTGTTGAGAGTCGCTGCTAGTGTTCATAGTAGGTTTCCACCAGTACTTTATGTCATGTATATGGTGCCTCGTAGCAGCGCATTATGTAATGAAACAATTCTGTTCCAGACCATTGCAAAGAGATAAACTCATATCATGAGTCGCTGTCGATTTTCACTCGTTTGACGAACAGCGCGACCAAGAAGAATTTTCTGGTTTCCCATTCGCGATCATGGAGAAAAAAGCACTTCTTAACATACCGAGGGAAGGCATCTCAGGCCTTTATTACAAACCTTGTGACCACTTTCTTCCAATGGTGTGAACGTTGGTCGATGTACACCCCTCCTTGCATGTGAGCCAGGTACGGTGAGCCGCCAATAATTTAGTCGCATTGACGATGCTGAAACGACGTGTACGTGATGCATAGTGTGATCGTCACGGTGTGATTCGTACACTAAAAACACACTCATTCCTTGCCTAGACGAGTACAAAACGAAACGCGCTTGGAGGATTAGATCGTCTTTTGCCCAAAGAGGCTTTCTCACTCTACAAACGTTTGCCCCAACGTTGGCTTAAGTCAGTATCGCGGTGATGAAGCCAGTTAAGCTATCTCTCAGCGAGGGGTTGATTAAAATATGACATATATACCAGGACATTTCACATACACGTAAGAGTAGCGGATTTGCATCTATTTACAGTTATCAAATTGACAAACAATAAACCAGCATATAGCCGCTTTTGTGTGATAAAAAAATTTGAATGTTGACATCGATGAAAATATTACACTGCTCTTGCTGTCGAATGTCTTTGATTTATGAAAACTATTTCATTCCATATGAGAAAACGCAAAATTCAAAACTTTGCAAACAAACAACCGATAATAAACATCATGTGGTCGCTAAAATCCCAGGGAATCCTTTGTATAGGTGGCATATAAGAAACAGTCACCGACCACTGTAATCGAGCCTCTAGCGCTATACCACGTCTAGGGACATCCAGTACACCGACGCTGACGCAATACGTGACTTTTAATGGCATAGTCCCCACTGAATAAATTATTCAGAGAGCTATTGAATTCATATCCCAACAAAAAATGACATATGCGTACGTACATCATACCACATAGCACACTGATGTACCCATTGCCAATTACTAAATGAGGGGTGAAGTAACTCACTATCCTCCGACAATAATCGGTTGGTTACCTCACCGGGTCTATTCCTCCGATAGTGAGTCCAGTACCCTTACGGCTGTCCCATATGGTGCCTTATTGAAACAATATCAGCAGAGATAACATGTAAACTAGTCTATAACACAGTAATGTTTTTTTTTATGCGGAGTAAAGAAAGGAAACGCGCGGTTTTAATCAGCATAAGGTGGATGGAGGACTAAGCAATGTTTTGAAACAAGACTTGTATTTACAATAAAAAGCCTTCCTGCATGCATCGGCAACACCCGTCCGCAGCATTACGAAGGATTCAACTGGCACAGAA
The DNA here is from genome assembly GCF_041260155.1 of Ptychodera flava. Classification (NCBI taxonomy): domain Eukaryota; kingdom Metazoa; phylum Hemichordata; class Enteropneusta; family Ptychoderidae; genus Ptychodera; species Ptychodera flava. The sequence continues at coordinate 13,481,956 of NC_091933.1, read as the reverse complement.
GGAAAAACAATCACAATACTTAAATTCATACAGTCCTTGCTTATTGCCTAAATGAGCTGTTTTGCGATTGGCAGCCCGAGGAGGCACATCGTTACTGTGGAATTTCCAGACTTCATCCCGAGTCAGATTTTACCTTTATATCGACACCGATGAATGCAGATATTGTCACATTGATGATAACGATGGCAAAGGCCAACAAAGCTCCACCCTTCGTCAGTTTATGCTCTTCCTCCTTCTCTTCGTCGTCGTTCATGTTTTTTCGGAGAGACAAGAACAGTAAGGCACCCGCTACGGTCTGGAGGATGAGCGAGGTTACCAGGAGCGTCATCAGCCAATAGAAGAAGTCTGCTGCCGTTCCCTCTAGCAGCAAGTCACGTACCGTCGAGCAGTTGCGAGAGAATAATGTCAAATTCGTCATGGCTATAGCTGCGGTCTTGCTGACGGCGAAACTTTGTACGTTGAACCGATCCGGTTCTTTCTCCTTGCTGCTTTTAATCCATGACGTAATGAAGTTAGTTTTACTTGAGTCGTTTTCCTGTCCGTCTGCTGCCTCTTCCTGAGTGGAACTCTGGGGGCGCCTTCTCAGTTCTGCGTGTTCAGCTGAGTCAATCTCGTTCTATACGAATAGAAAATATATTCCGCATATAGAGTGGCGGTATATGAACAAATGGGGATACCCGGAAATACTCCAGTGGGTCATCTCAGACTGCCATGATACAGGCGAAAGCTTCGTTTTTTGCTTGTGTTTGTGGCTGCATGTCCATGCATGTCTACTCATACGTTTCTCTGTCCGTCCGTCCGTCGATCTGTCTGTCGGATGTATGGGATTGTGTGTGAAGCAGAATCTTGTGGGTTCAAGTGATGGAGACAGAGGCGGCGGCTCTATTTCTACAAACTTTATTGCTACAGCTACGATGGACTACTGCAACAATAATAGAATGTATCAGTTGGTGGATAAGTGACGGAAGTAGGTATTCACAAATCGGTGCCTTTGCATGGAAGAAAAGTATTAAAATGCAGAAGAATAGAGTATTTGCATTGTGCTTCTCTACATATGTCTGACCTGTCTTTCATGTAGTTTGATCTGAGTAGCTAGGTCTTATCCTGTACGTTAAACAGCTTTCTCTGGGTCAGCGCTACATTCAGTCGTAATTTCTTGACGAAAGCTAGGAAAGAATAGTTCATATCCTTATTGTCTTTAAAAAAGCCCGTCTGCTACATTTTGACAACATGAAAACGTCCTCAACTGTAATAATCGAAAAGAAGTCTGCAAACTATCGGCTAAATGAATTATGATTTGTTCACATTATGTTGATAAAACGATTGTGAAAATAGACACATTTTTCACTCTCTTCTCTCTTGTCAATACTGAGTGAAAAGCTAGCAGGGTGATAGAACCAAAAACCAACAAAAACCCGCTTTTGCCCATCAACTCATATATGTATAGGCGATAAAGAATCATTAGGCTAAAATGTTCAATTTAAGTATAGAACCATACAAACTCGACTTTCTCACCATAAACGTTGGTTCTAGAAATCAGTTTGCTGAAAGGCTGGAACAGCTTTTAAAACAGAAAGAAGAAAATGTACTTACGTCCATCTTCACGACAGAGTTACTCGTCAGCGTGACGCAGTGCGTAAAACGTTCTTTTCTCTGCAGCCGTCTATTATTACCGTACATCGATGAAGCCAATGTATGTATCCATTATCCGCGGGTCTCTTATAATACTGCGTAGATACCTGGATATTTCAAAAAAATTGCATAAAGAAGCTGGGCTGCTTTTATTTACGGTAATCAAATTTAGCAACAGTCATCCCGCATTATCTCCAATGTGTAATGAAAAAAAATGAATGAGAGCAATAAAAGACCGTTGCTATACTTAAACTGTAAACAGTGGTTTAATGGTATCTTTTTCGCCACTGTCAAATATCCGATTTAATAAACACAAGGTGAACTTGAAAAATCTAGCCTACCAGGGAACAACGAAAGCCTACATTAAACAAGCAATAAATAAATGAATAGATAAATAAATAATTCAACTGAACTCATGTATAAATGAGTAAATAAACAAACACATGAGTTGAATTAACTGCCTATGTACATCATGTCTCCTCCCATTTGCAAGATTTGCACGATTCGTTCGATTTTAAGACAGCACGGCTGTCCACAACGTTATATCTTTATATGCTCCAATACTCAGTTCTAGTGGCGCTGAAGTATGGTTATCGTCCATGTCACGTCAACCTCGTCTAAAGTGAAATCGGGGGTAAATCAGTTCAATTATATTATTATTACAAAGTGAAGTTCACCGTGAGAATTCGTTGACTTACACATATGTATCATTATCAACCACAAAGAAGCCGGCGATGCAGGGCCGTATGGCTGAATGCACGACGTCATGTTGTACTTTTCATTAATTGGTGACACTTTTGCCATCATTGTATTATTTTTTCGTTTGGTATTTCATCACTTATGTTTTAGGAACTTCATTCTTTGATAACTACTAATTATCAACAAACAAGTATTCATCATTTACATCTTGCCTGACGATGTCTACTGAAACGGGCTGTAGGCAAACCGCTTAGTTCCACGCCTATAGCAATACCTATGCCCTGCGGAATCGTATTGAGCAAGATACATTGACTAAATTGACACCAAGCCATGGAAAAGACTCCCTATCTACTGCCTCAGATTACACACACAGAGATGGAAATTTCGATCACGTTCATTAAACAGATATTTTCTCAGGTAAACCAGGCAGATCATCTAAAAAGCGGCTATAATGACGTTCACAACCGATATAAGGAAAGTCAATAATGCTGCTCGTTTGGTCCACTTATGGGCTGAGTCTCTCTGATTTTCATCATCCAGGTTCACTCGTAAGACCAAAAACATGATGATACCACTTAGAACCTGCAGAAGGATGGATACGATGGCGAGAGACATCAGTAGGGAGTAGAAGGCGGCTTCCTTGCCACTCAGAACCAGCGATTGTATCAGCGTGCAGTTTCGCGTCAGGAGAGCGAAGTCGATGAGGCCGTGAGAGCTCGTTTTCGAGTTGCGATACCCGCTCAAGTTGAACTTCCTCCGTTCCGTTCGTCCTTCCTCTGTAGCCGTCAACGACGACTCGGTTTGTGCGACCAGTGGCGTGATTTCCGTAGGTGTCTCGTTCTGATTATTGTCTTTCTTGTTATCCACCGTCGTTGGCGTTGAATCTTGGCTCTGGTATAGATCAGTATGTAACAGAGAACAGTAATTTTCTATGATTATGAACGAATTTGAAATCCATCTACAGTGCAACAAATTAGCATATAGTTCTCATATTTTTGTCGTCCTTCATGTCCATCGAGTAAGACCTTCAAAATATGTATTCTCGATATTAACACTGCTATCAATTATCAATCTCGAGGAGTCTCGTTTAAGTTTTAGAAAAAACCCTCCGTCATTTAAGTGTGAAGAGTAAAACAGTAATTTTGAACCGACAAATATATTTCTCCAAGCGAAAAACAAACTTACCGCCATTCTATCATACCCTTGAATTGTCTCGTGTTGCTGTCACAAGTCTGGTCAACAGGTGATAATTTATCTGGTGTTATCTCTTTGGAACCGTTCCTAAATCCATCCATATGCGTCCTGCAAGCTTATTGCCGACACGATGACTTATTATTTCAAGCGCCAGACAAAAAGCCGATATTTTTAAACCGATCTACAGTATAGTAGGTGAGCACTGACTATTCTACATGTTTTTTTGTTGTTTCCATATTAAACTTAATCTGTTTTCAATACGTGTCTTTCCTCGGTACCAGCATGAGTCGGTAAATATACGTCATTCGACGAACGAGGGCGTACTCATTTAGTACGCCCTCAGCTAACAGAACCCCTTCTTGACATTGCATACGATACAACATATCTGTGGGGATAAACGTATAATTATCAGAAGACAACTTACTCAGATCACCCGTGGTAACCTGCGTGCAAAATTCCAAAGCAATCAATCAAGTGGCAGTTTTTCAAGAGATATTTTTTCATTAAAAGGGAAAAAATTGCCCCAAAATACAATTACATACAAACTTCACCATAATTTGATCAAATCTTACTCGGTTGTTTTGGCTAAAGGAACCTGTCTACTAAATTTCAAAGCAAATGAACAAGTGGTTCGAGAGAAAATTTCCAGTATATCAAAGTTCACAACAAGTTAATTGACAAGTGGTTTTAAGGGAAGTCAACCGTGGAGGGACAGGTGGAAGGCCAAGAGATAATCAGCTATTTGAACACTTTTAGTCAACTGTGGTAGTGAAAACTGGGTAATCATAATGCCTGATCACAGGCGGCCTACACGCACTGAGTTTTTCTCACTGTTTTCTCCATCTGTTCTTTTCCTTTTCTTCATGCTCTGACTGATAGGAGCGAGTAAGTAAAATAGATGATTTTATAACCTAACCTACCCTCTTGACTCTTTATTTATTTTATACCCCATTTCAAGTACGTCTATCTCTCATAGAGATACAAATGTTAATGGAAAACTTTTCCTATCTTTCGCAATGTTGATCAACTCATAAAATTAATGATATAAGTCCACGGCTTAGCAAAATTAGTTGTCTTGACTAATTAATTACAAGATGTATCTTTGAGAGATAAAGTCCGTCCGGGCAGCCTGTGATAAGATGGGCTCTGCTGCGTATTTCCACACTCTTTTCAGACGCAGTAAGTGGAATGACTACTTTCCTCCGAGAATTTTAAACACACACTTTTTCTTTTAGACAGGCATCTAATGTGCATACAAGTTCATTCAAAGGGTTTGCTCTTCACGCAGGAGATCTCAAGATGACAAAACCGCCCTCCTCTTCTTCATCAAACATCAGTTCAGGAGAAAACCCGTCAAAAGTGTCATGTTGTCATCGTTCAGAAGTACACGAAGACTCGCCTACATGGCCTGCGAGACAAAATAAATTGAAAACAGATAAGTAAAAAGGGTAACTAACCATAGAGGCAGTAAATGAATAAATAAGAGATAAGAGTCACAGCATTACTGAATAACAATATTATTTAAATTTGTGTTTGCAATTATCTGTGAAAATTGTGTGATATTTGTATCGCTTGATTTCCTCATTTTCAGCTTCTTAACATTGCTGAAAAGATTATTTGCTATAAAAAATACAGTGTTAACGCATTAACATTGGCTAAAGGAATTTTGTGAAACTGTCAGCGCTAAAGCGTCAGATTGACTTTTTCATCACATGAGAGAAACCCAAATTTTTAGAAGTTTGGAAAGGTTTAGTAAGGTGTGAAAAATGTTCTCCCCAGGAATTTCTGATAGCAAAGTGGCTGAGTTGCATAACAGTGTATAATTACTTATAGAAGTGGCCATCGCTGAATGGCAATTGCATGAAGTCAAATCTGATTAAAATCAGATGTAGAGTACGGCGACGTCTTCTTATGCGTACGCGGTATTCTCTCGCTGTCGCCTCTCACTACATCTGACCAACTCCCATAGAAGGTCGCGTTCAAATCTCGCGCACTGAAGCAGCCAATCAGATTTCACGTAACGCGATCATCCAAACATCCGATCTAATCGATTCAATTCTGCAGCGTCAAGTACACAACATGACGCACTTTCAAATTTCAGTCTAGAAATTTGTGGCTGCTCGGCTGCCTTGTACACATTATACTGTAGTGTATAAGTAACAGTAGAGCTGAGCAGCCAAAGTCGTTTACTGGGCGCTGCTCACTGTACGGGTTACGTGTCTCAAAAGTAGCCCTGCGTAAGATGCTGTGTGTTCTCGGTGCATCTACGGCCTGAGCTCCCACCACAGCCGTGCTGACTGGACTGTGCTGATGAACTGTGGTGATACTATATAGGCGGAATAAACGGCGACCGCGGTTCCGATATGGATTGCGCACGAAAAACTACCTTTTCTAACTACTTTTGGCCGTAATCCAATGTATGCTTACCCAAGTCACTCAATCGCTTACTCACAGATTGCAAAAAAAAACAAAAAAAAACCAAAAATTCAGAGAGCGAGAGGTCGGCCAGTTGCGAGCTCGGCCAGTGCCTGCACCGACCAACTCGGCCAGATAGTCTTAATACTGTGCATTGCCTTCTTGGCTTAAATAATACCGCAGTATGACATATACAAATCCTTAATTTGTCCTACGCAGATCTATCGGAAAAAATGTTATTTAAGTGAATACATAACTGTGATATTTACTTGTTAACTGCATGATTTTCAAATCAAATAAATAAATAAAGACGCCTTATTTATCATATCGACTTTGTATTCAATTTCGTACACAACCCCCAAACGATTCGTTTCTTCCAACGCTTCCAGCCACAGTGTCCCATTGTCTGTCGTACAAGGTAGTATTGTTTTAATAGAGAGTGCAGTGGTGACAGGCATAATGACGCTGGTTTCCAAAGCGTCTGAACACGGTAAGAGAAGACTTTTTACCTCTAATCGTCTAGACCTACTTCGTCAAATTTCGTGACAGTATAGCACTGGCCCGGATGAAATCGCATTTCATTCATGAAATAACTCGTTTGTAATGTCATAACAACTGTACATTTCATCCAGTATGGTGTACAATGCGCAGTTTTACTAAACTTATATGAGGTACATTATTATACTTTAGAGGAAAGAAAAACAACGAAAGCACTCTGAAGTGTTTTCAAGAGCAAAGCTAATTAAAATTGTATCAAAAGTTACAGCTAGGTAATGGGGGGGGGGGGTTCAGAGAATGTTTTCTGACTGCAATCTTTGCGACATTCTTACTGTCAACTGTTGCAGTGCTCAATATCGAAGTGAATACTTCCTTCCTGCCTCGATGATTGATAAGATTTTTCTTTACTGTCTGACATTTAGGATCCATCGTTACTCTTAGTAGTGGTCGAGAATCATGGTCGTGTTTTTTATTATGATTACAGTGAATTCAAAATAGTTTGGATGATTAGAAAAACGTTTCTGGCGATAGACAATAACGCCAACTGCATTCATTACAAACGTTTTCCTTTAATAGATTTTGCAACAATTCAACCACCAGAAACGTTTTTCTTATCGCATAAGCACGTTGTAATTCCAAGCTATTTTGAAATCCACTGTAATATTGTCACAATTGCTAGTACAATTTGACGATGACCATCCTTTGTTAAAAAAGAAATCGCTAATCCCGCGAACTCTGACTGACAAGCTGGGCAATCTACCGACAACAAAGAGCATGCTTTCCTTTGATTCCCAAATCAAGAAGGATTTGATGTTTTTATATGATTTTGCGGAATATTTTGCACTATTCGATGTTGCACCAAAACGAAGCTTTGCATGCAAGTGTTTGAAACGATCTTGACCCTCAGTATTTGTCGCTGACAGTTGTGTTCCGCCCCATACGATGATTCGTTTGTAATTAACTAGAGCGTTACACATTGTACACAGCGCATATTGTTGGAAAGGCTATAGTACTGTGTATTTATGCATACTTTAGAGAGACAAGAGCGAAAATGCACTAGTTTTATAAACTGAAAATGACTTAGAAAAAAAACAGTATCAAAAGTGACAGCCCTGGTTCCTTTAAGGCAGCATGTACTCTAAGAGCTAAATTTCTGACGAAGCTGTGACAGTTATCGATTAGTTGTTCGATGGGGTGATTCTACATCGTTTGAACTATGACATATTTGTGAAAACAAACATAGCGATTTATCGAAATTGTTTCAGTGATACACGCGTTGATAGACGAAATGAAATCGATATGGACAAAGATAAGCTAACCGTTTGGGCTTTTTAAAATGTAATTGCGTCAAAACTACATTTTAGATGACCAAAAAAGACCATACCTTAAGATTTGCTTTTGATATTAATAATTGAGCCTTTTTGCTTAAAAATATTTACTTCAAAAATGTTATTTTCATGACGATATCGTATGTAACGCTTCTTGCAGTGCAAGTAATTTCTTTTTCGCGTTTCCAGTGTTAAGATATTAGCATCGCTATCTAGTCACAGCACACAGCGGGCGTACTTTCAAGTTGTGTCCAGCCAAAGTCAAGCAAATCGTCATACAAGATGCGTACGTTTAAATCGCTGTTTTGAGTTTGCATTGGCGAAAACTGAAGATAACGGTTCAAAATATTCGAAGAAAACACTTCTATTTACTCCGGTCGTTGTAAAACGTGGATTTTGGCGAGTTTACAATTTCAAACGATACAAACGTGAATGAATTCAGGCTTTGTAGACCTTAGCGGCAGACGCCATACATTGATCAACTTCACGATTTTTGAAAGCTTAGGCAGGTGAGCGTTGCAAGCCTGGTCTTGTGCTTCAAAATGACCACGCCCGCAGAGTTATGTTTCAGAAAAACTTTCAGAACTGCAATATTTCATCCATCATTCTCTTTCTGATTATTTTAAACTGTAAAGGATTTCCCCATAAAAACTTACTATGATGTCAGACTGAAACTTTCTACTCTACTTCAATGTAATTATAATAATTCTTCTTGACCTGCCAATGCTCACAAATAGTGAACATGTTATATGGGCTTGAGAAGATGTGTTTATTATAAACTTTAAAAATTTTGTAATAATGCTTGTTTCAATTTTTGGTTTAACTCATGATCCTCTATTTTGATGCTACTATCATTGCTCCTGTTACAGCAAGTTTTCTTTCCTGTGTGGCTTACGCAATTAAGTTAATTCATGTAACAAACTTTTATTTCTTTTTATATGTTCTCCCTGTCTTATAGTTACAACAGCAATCAGCTTGCACGCGAATTGCCACCGTTATCTGTCTAAATTCACCTCGCAAAGTCCCTAGCATTACAGCGCCACCATGTGCTTGTCTGCAAAATTTGTCCACTGTGCGTTTTCAGTGAGTGAAACATACGCTTCCCTAGAATCAAGCTACCTTTGTAGGCTACAAAGGGATACCTTCCTATGGTGCAATTTTTTCACGAGATGCCTGTCCACCTGAGGAACCAGACCTCACGCAGATTCTAACAGTCCATATTGCTCCCTAAACGTGTGCAATAATCTTGACATATCATAGACCAAGCATTTTGGTTTAATTTTGGTTCCTCTTAATTCGTAACTGCTTTGTCCGAACTCTTGTCTCGCATTCTTACGTCTCTGCGAAGACTTAAATTCGAGTGGTAGGCCTATATATTTACTTTACGATAAACACTGCGCGTACTTCTTTGGCACACTGCCAACAAGGTTTACGAACAGCGCTCAGTACCTGATATTGTGGTTGAGGCCGTTCGTCAATAGCAGCTTTGTGCTTACCGTTTTCATTCTCAATGGTTGGGCCGTCATAAGTGTACTCACAACATATAAAAAAAACAAAGAGTTTGTTAGAGGCTATTGAATTTAGGGCGTATTTTCATCTTGTCGAAATGACAAAATTACCTTTCATATTGTACGTTTAGTACGCGTTCTAGGGCATTTAATTGATTTTCGACAGTCACCGCGCATGCCTAATATCACTTCTTTGCTGTAAGCAGTCAATACCCTTTAACCTTCAGTCTCATTTATTTTTACCTTTAGGTTCCTTCTTAAATTGAGATTCCATTTCTAGTTCAACCAAACATGGCAAATGTTTTTAAGTTTCCGCAAATTTTGTAAATATGTCAGAGATATATTGTTTGTTTGTTTGTTTGTTTGTTTGAGAGACATACATGCAGACAGATGGACAGACATAATGAGTGAAAATACAGAGAGGGGAAAGAGAGGTGCAGACTCATAAGATAATGTTGTCTACTCAAATGGACGTGTATGTATTGCTACCCGTAATTAATGAAGCTGTGTTATGACATAAGTTCAACTATAAATAGAGGTCAAAATTTTATATGTTGTTTCGCACAAGCCTTGGTAAAATACCCATAACTTATCTGATCAATCTATGCTTATTTTATCTGCATCGATGATGTCATGTGTTTCACTTTGTCGTGCCCGTGGGTGACTGTACAGGTACGGACATCTACATATCGGTAGTTCTTTTGCACACCACACTTGCATCATCTTCAGCACGAGCATGGTAACGATACACTGGGTGTGTGGCACCCCCCGAAACCAAACCAACTTTCCTTTTCTTGACGGCGATTTATGACGCTGCTCACGCGCGTCCACTTCCATTCGTCATCGAATACGTTTGACTCCCTTTCATTTACTCGCGTTGTGAGGCACTTGTAACTAACATCAGAACAGACCAAAAAATACGCACCATTACGAAACGAGCAGTATCGCGAGATCGGATCCAAGACAGGGACAGCTAACGATGTCGACTCGGAAGCCGAAACTTGTTCAGGTCTTCTCGGTTGTGTTGATTGCATGCACCGCGGTAGAGTCAGCCTTAACTCGGTCTAAGATAAAACTGCAAAATAACGAGTACTCAGGCATTGTGATCGCTATCAACGAAGACATTCCTGAGGACGTTGCCATAGTGAACAACCTACAGGTAATGTGGAAAATTAGTGTAAAACATTAGATGATTAGCTATATATATCCAATTATCAGTATAGCCGTGGATGAATTAGTAACTTACCGCTACAATACAGATTTACTGAAATCTATTCTTGAACATTTCTCACTTTTACATCGAATTCTTAAGGTAGTATTTTCTAATTTTGTACCTATAGCAACTTTTATTGTCAAAATTGAGCTCTCCAAGTTGATTCTAAGTCATTGGTCACTTAAGGATTTTCACAATTGCAAGGTAATGGAAGTGCTTCCTAAGGTTTCAAGTTGGCAGTGTAGTTCCTTAATTTTAACTTTCAAACTTCCGCATACCGAACAACATGGACCACGAATTTGAATGTAGTCACACCATTATCTGACCATGCCTGATAAAATTTTCAGTGAAATAGTTTGAATATCCAGCATAATTGTACCCTTTTGTGTCTGTTTTTTGGGGGGTGCAGGAAATCTTCACCAATGCTTCAAGGATCTTACACCGGGCCACGAAGAAGCGAGCCTTCTTCAAGGACATCACGATCCTGTTGCCGGAGACCTGGGGCGACAGTCTGACGAGCGAGTCGGCCACCAGCGAAACATTCGACACGGCCAACATCATCGTCGACAAGCCCAACAGTGTGTGGGGAGACAATCCCTACGCCAATCAGCTCGGCTCATGCGGAGAGGAAGCCGAGTACATACACCTGACTGCGAACTTCCTCGCCGATAAAGACTGGGCCTGGAAGACATTTGGAGATCCCGGTAAGTTGGCAATAACGCTATTATTGAGATATGTCATCGGGATAAGGTGTATAAGAATGAGCCATCGCTTTAAAATACTGACTGCAGACAAGTAAAGTATATTAGCTGAACACTGTCGTAGCAAAGGATGCAGAGAAAGTAGTATTAATTGTACAGAAGTTGCCTAATCAAGATATAAAATTTGCAAAAATGTTTCTCAGTAATTAACAAAGTCGACTTGAACAGTAAGAATCATCCGGCTTTATGGTCGGTAAATGAAATAAAGGAGAATATAGTAAATTTAATCGGTATTTGCACCATAACATTGTGGCTCATTTTTAAGCTCATTGAGTAAATATAGTTTTGACCTGGTTCATAAAGTCGAAGAAATGTACCTAATAACAAAATTTGCACGGCAACCCCCGATTTTCATTCTTGACTTCGAAACGGTATGTTTCAAAGTTTCTTTTCGGAAAGTCAGAGTAAAAGTGTAAGTCTTTTAATTTCGAGGCGCGCACTTCCTTAATACAATTGTAAATATCAAAATGGACTGGTCAGAGGAACATAAACGCGCCAACGACTGTGAACTATTTCAAAATAAGAAAGTACGGTGGCCCAAAACTACCTGTTCTCCGCATTCAAAGTCTGCGTCGCATTCAATTGTTTTTCTCTCACATATGTCTCCGCATTCAAAGTCTGCGTCGCAATCAAATGTTTTTCTCTCACATATGTCTCCGCATTCAAAGTCTGCTTCGCAATCAAATGTTTTTCTCTCACATATGTCTCCGCATTCAAAGTCTGCTTCGCAATCAAATGTTTTTCTCTCACATAAGCTTATGTCTCCGCATTCAAAGTCTGCGTCGCAATCAAATGTTTTTCTCTCACAATGTCTCCGCATTCAAAGTCTGCGTCGCATTCAATTGTTTTTCTCTCACATATGTGTCCGCATTCAAAGTCTGCGTCGCAGTTAATTGTTCCTCTCCTAGATGGGCCACAGGCGGCCCAAACACTATTGATAAGCTTATTATTGAGTTTTTCTCAGTTTTCTCTATCAGTTCTTCTCCCTTTCTTCACGCTCTGACTGGTCGTAGGAAATAAAAGAAATTACTTTATAGCCTAACCTAGCCTCTTGACTCTTTATTTATTTTACACCCCATTACAAGGACGTTTATCTCTCATATACACACATCTTGTAATTAATTAGTCAACATGACTAATTATGCTAATCCGTGGACTTATCAGGGATTTTATAGGTTAGTCAACATCGCGAAAGATAGGAAAGGTTACTAAAACTCCTTTTTCATTTACATCTCTATCTTTCCAATGTTGACCAACCCTTGATAAGTCCTTGGATTAGCATAATTAGTTGTGTTGACTAATTAATTACAAGATGTGTATATGAGAGATAAACATCCTTGTAATGGGGTGTAAAATAAATAAAGAGTCAAGAGGCTAGGTTAGGCCACAGTCCCTCTATCGTGGATAGAGGGACTGTGGTTAGGCTATATAGTCATTTATTTTATTTACTACGATCAGTCAGAGCATGAAGAAAAGGAGAGGGACTGATAGTGACAGAGAAAACTGAGAAAAACTCAATAATAAGATTTATTAATAGTGATTGGGCCGCCTGTGGATGGTCGTCGCAGTCAATGATTTTGTCACCAACACATGAGGGCGTTGGCAAGTTTTGGTGAGCGTGACCCTCGCTCCATGACCCATCCGGAAAAAGTATCACTCTTTTAGTGTTCGTGATCGCGAAAAGCTCATTTTTGAAGGTAAGTGATAAAGTAATTTATTGTATTGTAAGCTTATGGGGTTAATGATCTAGCCAGGGGGTACGCTGCTCACCAGTATGGGCGCATCATAATGGGTCCCACGTGAGCGTCCGAATGTAAAACGGCAGCCCGTCCACAACTGCCAATACATCCAGGGCTAGACGGTGGCTAGATCATTAACCCCATAAGCTTACAATACAATGAATACCTTTGTCACTTACCTTTGAAATCAATGAGCTTTTCGCGATCACGAACACTGAAAGAGTGATACTTTTTCCGGATGCAATCATGGGTCATGGAGCGAGGGTCACGCTCACAAAAACGTGCCAGCGCCCTCATGTGTTGGTGACAAAATCACTGACTGCGACGCCCATCTAGGAGAGAAACAATTGAATGCGACGCAGACTTTGAATGCGGAGACATATGTGAGAGAAAAACATTTGATTGCGACGCAGACTTTGAATGCGGAGACATATGTGAGAGAAAAACATTTGATTGCGACGCAGACTTTGAATGCGGAGACATATGTGAGAGAAAAACATTTGATTGCGACGCAGACTTTGAATGCGGAGACATATGTGAGAGAAAAACATTTGATTGCGACGCAGACTTTGAATGCGGAGACATATGTGAGAGAAAAACATTTGATTGCGACGCAGACTTTGAATGCGGAGACATATGGGAGAGAAAAACATTTGATTGCGACGCAGACTTTGAATGCGGAGACATATGTGAGAGAAAAACATTTGATTGCGACGCAGACTTTGAATGCGGAGACATATGTGAGAGAAAAACATTTGATTGCGACGCAGACTTTGAATGCGGAGACATATGTGAGAGAAAAACATTTGATTGCGACGCAGACTTTGAATGCGGAGACATATGTGAGAGAAAAACTTTGATTGCGACGCAGACTTTGAATGCGGAGACATATGTGAGAGAAAAACATTTGATTGCGACGCAGACTTTGAATGCGGAGACATATGTGAGAGAAAAACATTTGATTGCGACGCAGACTTGAATGCGGAGACATATGTGAGAGAAAAACATTTGATTGCGACGCAGACTTTGAATGCGGAGACATATGTGAGAGAAAAACATTTGATTGCGACGCAGACTTTGAATGCGGAGACATAAGCTTATGTGAGAGAAAAACAATTGAATGCGACGCAGACTTTGAATGCGGAGACATATGTGAGAGAAAAAAAATTGAATGCGACGCAGACTTTGAATGCGGAGAACAGGTAGTTTTGGCCACCGTAAGAATGCTATCTCTGTCTTGTTGATCCAATACTTACACTTGAATAGTTAATTCGATGTTAGCTACTGTTGTAACGCCAGGACGAAGTTTACAGATGTTTTACCTGTCCATGATGAAATTACCTTCGTACCTTTCTTTTCATCGTCATTAGTGTATGAAGTTTAAAATAAGGAAGTAAATTAGATCAACGCTTTGGCTCACCCGTTGTTTACGTACAGAATTCTGTCGAAAAATAAAGGAAATAATCGTTTTAACTGGCAACGAAACCCCTTCAAAATTGCCGCAATACTTACTACGCATAGGTCTTAAACCAAAAATTGTTATTTTCTTATATGAAGTATTCCTAATGTAAAACGTCTGAAATTCAATTAAAGTCTTTTAGAAGTAAAAGAGGTGTTCAGAAATGCAGCTGACTTTGATTTTCTGTGATAAGAAGTATCATGGTCAGGGTACCTTTCGTTTCCCTGTCTCGTATTTAACACAACTTTAGTTTTCCAAACAATGGAACGTCTTGTATTTCAGTAGAAGAATTGGGAAATTACGCCTTAGTCTGTGACGGAGTCATTTTATTTGTGACCATTGTCATTTAAGGGGAAAGTACCTTCGTTGTACCTCATACGCTGCCATTGTGCAGTTCGGAGCATTCCATTGACACACCTTAGGTCATGACCTCAGAGCACAGGCTGTCAAGTCAGTTATTCATGTAATGCACCTGTTAGCTAAGGTACATTGTATGGTATGGTATGGTATGGTACTATACTCACGTAGACTTGAACAGTGCCTACACTTAGTATGACACTAATAGAGCCAACACAACCTTTTCGAATAAATGATGTTACTGATTTAAATAGCCCTGATGTTAATCTTTCCTGATATTTTAAAAGCGAGAGTTTGACACTAAATTTATTACAGCTTTTGATTTGTTTCACACCGAGTTTGCTCTGTCTGCAAAGTGCAGCTTCGTCCTCTACTCCAAAAACCATGTCAGAATGCCAAGAATTTCACTTGAATCTGCCTAGTATATAATGTCTCTAATGTCTAATATAATGTTAGTTAATATTAGTTAGTTAAAATTAAAACTAATCTTATATATAGGCATTACAGACATATAATAAATAATGTAATATAATAAAGTAAAATATAATATAATATAATATACAGTGAAATCTGTCTAAACCGAACCCTGTCTAAACTGGAAACTTATCTGAACTGAACCCTTTTCCAGTCCCATCTCAATAGGGCACCTTTATATACTGAACACCTGTCCAAACCGAACAATTTTCTCAGCCCCTGTAGGGTTCGGTTTAGACAGGTAATATAATATAATATAATATAATATAATATAATATAATATAATATAATATAATATAATATAATATAATATAATATAATATAATATAATATAATATAATATAAAAAATATATAATATGATATGACATGACATGACATGACATGACATGACATGACATGACATGACATGACATGACATGACATAATATAATATAATATAATATAATATAATATAATATAATATAATATAATATAATATAATATAATATAATATAATATAATGTAATATAATATCATATAATATAATATTAAATAAATAAGTAACTTACTGTAATGTCTAATATCATTAAGTCCCGGCCAATCATCGTACTCAACGCTTTGTCTTTAATGCCAAATAAAAAAAACTGAAAGTTATAATTATTGCTCCCTTTACATGTGATCTCCTAACGGATTTCAGCGAGGGTGCTGGTACACGAGTGGGGACACTATCGATGGGGTCTCTTCGACGAGTACTCTACCAGCGACGACAATCATTTCTACCTCAACGACAAGGGACACGTCGCCGTCACAAAGTGTTCGAGTCACGTTGCGGGCAACGCCCTCGACGTCAGGAACGGGAAAGAATGCAACAAGAACCCCGAGGCGGGAATACTGCCGGACAAGTATTGCCGCTACTATCCGGACCTCCAGAAAAATCAGGCCACTGGGTCTATGATGTACATGAGCTTTATGGAAACTGTGAGTACGCATGAGACTGTACACGTTGAGCGAGCACACATTCTAAAAATAAAACACCATATTGCTTGTAAGTAAAAGTCGGGTTGTTACTTGACGCGGCGGTCAAGTTAATTACTTTTAAATTCGGAGTTCAGCAAGTTTGTAGGCATACTGTGATTTACGTTTATCATAATTGTTTTTCTTTATTCAAGTTTAGAATTTTGCTGTTATTACTACATATGCATGTCTTTACAAACAAGAAATTGTACGAAGAAAGCCCGAATTCTCTTTAACAAGACTATTCTAATCTTACCATGTGGATATATTTGACAATCACGTAGGCGGTGGCAGCGGCGGTGACGACGACCATGTTGTTGTTGTTGCTGCTGCTGCTGCGGCGGCGGCGTCTGAGATGATGATGATGATGATGATGATGATGATGATCACGATCATGATGATGATGGTGGTGGTGGCTGAGCTACTCAAAAATGATTGGTGCGAACGAAACAACGGTCAAACTTAAAAATGGAAACGATTCCGTTATGTGTTTTACAAACTCGAATGATTTCAACAGAAATCATCTTACGCGGTTTTTTCCTTTTCCCTGTAAGGTGGTCGATTTTTGTCATACAGACCTGAATGACGACCCGCTATCGTTCCACAATGTCATGGCTCCGAATCCGCAGAACATCCATTGCAAGTACAAAAGCGCCTGGGAGGTGATGTTGGACAGCGGGGATTTCAAGAGCGGCGCAAATTCGCCTCGTGACGTCACGGACACCACGCCGACATTCAAGATACTGAAGTCTGCCCCAAAGCGAATTGTTCTGGTATTGGATACATCTGGAAGCATGGAAACGGTTAGCGTCTCAAGCAAAATTTCCTTCCATCTTCCCCCTGGGCATCTTCCCCAGTCAAATCCTGGCATATGTGGTTTCATGTCAACCATCAAATTCAATGTGTCAAAATATTGATTTAACGTCATAAAGACTTGTAGACCTTCCACCATGGTAGTCTCGACTTCCAGACCTTGGTCGCTTCACTCTTGTATAATTGTCATAGAAAAGTGCACCGCAAGCGTTGGGGAGTGTGACTTATCATCGAGTCGCGAAGCAACGAGATTCAGACCCAACAAGATGTCTGTCCCTACCGCAAGCGGCGCACTTTATTTGATCAGCTAATCGATAGCCGGATCTGGAAAGCGAGTGGTACCATCATGGTAAACCTTGCGATTTCTCTATTGATTGTCTTCATTGTCAATTTCAGAGGCTTGTGACTGAGACTTTATCGCTTATATTTCCACCGTCTGTTTAATTTAGTTCTTATATCTTCAGTCATGCGTAATATTTTAAATTTTATTTGAAAGACTCGAAAGCAAATACGGAAGACATCTTTATAAGGGGTCGTTGATAATAAAAGCTGACGCACGACAAACCTAATTTTTTCGTTTAGGGGGGGAAGGGTAAAAGCTCATTTCAATATGTGTGCGTCAAAATCGCATAAGGTTTTGTCGTCTATTGTTTTCGAAGAGCGACTTTGCAGCGAGAACGCAATACTACCTTCGCGCTCATCGAGAACTTACAAAATGGCCACAAAATATGTATACGGAGACAGAAAAGACAACAAATGTGAAATAAAAACTTGTATGCTTTTTTCCACGTGAAACATGTACGTGAAACATTTTCCTACGTGCAAAATACATTAAAATGTTGTGTCTTAAAAAGTGAAACGCCTAAAGTGGAGGTTTATTAATTAATATGCACTTCCGGTATTTTTTCATGGGCGTGCGAATTGGAGAGGTGAGCGTGGGTTTGTCAGAAACAGTATCATAATACGAAATTGATTTCGCAAAAGAACTTTCGTTTTGAGAAGGGGGGTTAAAGTAAAACCAAGGAATTGCGTTTCTTGTGCGTCAGCTTTTATAATCGACGGCCCCTAAAGGATGTAAATATTTAACAATACCAGCCACAGAATTTATAAACGGCAATGTTCGTACCGTTCTAGTCACATTCATCTTGAATTTTATTGGTTCGACATAAAAATAGCAAAAGCATTTGAAACTGAGTAGACTTTATTTGCAGGGCTGTATGGTGCGAAAACAATACCCTCTTACCAATACACTAACAGTTATCTGGGAGAACACTTGAATATTGTGTAAGTTAAAAACGTTTAGATGTTAATTTTCCAGAATTGTTTATCCTTTCAGAACGACCGCATTGGCAAGCTGAACCAACTCGCAACGAAGTACATTCGGGCAACCGTACCTGACGGCAGCTCCGTCGGAATCGTACAATTTTCAGATGTAGCTACTATTCGGTCTTACCTTAGGGAACTCACATCTGACAGCGATCGCGAAGCACTAGCAAATCTCCTGCCGACCACAGTTCTCGGACCCACTTGCATCGGGTGTGCCTTGCTAAGGGGTGTAGAGGTAACGTTCGGCCGAGGCACTTCTCGGCTTTATTCTCTGTGGGAAAAAAAAAAACATACGAGGTACGATTCTCGGCAAAAATCGTCCACCAAATTGGAAATGCAGGCCAGATTGGTGACGCTGGTTGTTGTTGTTGTTGTCGTTATTTTTGTTATTTTTATCGTTGTTGTTATTTGTTATTTTGTCTTTAGGTTTTAGAATATGGCGGGAAAAGCGCACGAGGGGGTATCATCCTCCTTATCAGCGACGGAGAGGAGAATCGAACACCTGACATCGCATCTGTCAAAGATGAAATGATAAGCAAAGAAGTGATCATCGACACGGTAGCTTTCAGTAATGCGGCCGATGAAAAGTTACTTGGCCTTTCCCAGGACACCGGTGGTCTGTCGTTTTTCTACTCGGAAGCTGCCGACTCTACCGGTCTCAACGATGCCTTAACAGCTACCATCACTGAGAGAGGAGGGGGAAGTTCAAGCACCCCCATACAGGTGATAATCCTTCTATACAGATTAAGGGTGCCTATATGGTGACATAACACGGGGTCAGAAGATAATAAGTCAATCAAAAACGGCGCGTCTTCCAATTTCTCCCTTCACAAACATTGACTATTTTCCGTACAGTGTGTGCGAAACATGTAACAATTAAGATCTGCTTAATATGGAATTGCTGCTGCCATCTATTTTAATTCGATTGTACAGGTTAGTCTTTTTTACACAAATCTTGACCTCTTTCTCGAGGTCAGTAACCGACAGATAAATTGACTATAGTCAAAGCCACGTGAGTTCTCGAGATGATAGGGAACTAGCGAGCATTCAACCATGGAGCTCTATGATTCAACGTATCAATAGTATTTCTAAGAATACGATATCTCCTTCTGAACTTTCTTGTACTCCACTGCAACAAAGCATCTCTGAAGACGTTGCAAAAAAAAACCATCTGGCTCTCAAATTCACAAAAATGATAAAAAGCCAGCGATTTTGTCTGTTGAACTCTTCTTGTTCCTACTGGTAAATGACTATCATTTGGTTGATATTTCTTTCAGTTACAAAGTACAAGAGGCACAATTTCAAACGGCAGCGGGAGCGGCAAGATTGGTGGGGTGACTGTCATCGATGCTACAATTGGCAGAGAGACCAAGTTCTTCTTCCTCTGGGAAAGTTCGCAAGTATCAGTGAAAATAAATCGGCCGAACGGAGGCACCATAGATTCCACTTCCCCCGAATACACGGTTGACTCAGACAACAATATGATAATTGCAGACATAGATGGCATCGCCGAGGTAGGAATTGAAAAAAAATATTGAATTATTTTTATCGCTCATGTTTGACATGTTTAAAATTTTGATATATCTCTCATCCAATCCACATGTTTCTCACTTAATAACTCTCTAAACTCTAAAAAATAATATCTAAAGACACAATAATAAAATTTGTAACCATTCCTCAGCATGCATATCTCTTTCTAACCGCAGCATATCTCTTTCTTGACTTGCCCCCAAGCCCGGAGAATGGTCCTACGAAGTGTCGGGTCCCGATCAGCCTGTTGAGATATCTATACAGTCGAAGAGCAGAGACAATATCCAGCCTATCCGAGTCACCTCAAAAGTGGGCGAGGTGTCGATGACCAATTCGCAACCGAAAGTGAACATCTACGCGCAAGTAAATCGTGGATACACCCCTGTTCTGAAGGCAACAGTCACGGCTATTGTAGAGAGACCGACTCCACACTTCCCAGTGTTTGTCGATCTCCTTGACAACGGTGCAGGTGCGTATTGGCAACTTAATGAAAGAGCTTGGTTTTATTTCTATTCATGGTGTCGTACGAAACCTAGTTTCCTCTATTTGAAATGTTGTTTTACCATTATTTGTTGTACTACTCATAAGGGCTGATGTGGTCCCAGCCGGTTCAATTCGCAGCTTTTTATCTCTTCTTCACACAGGTATGCCCTCAACGGTCTTGCCAGCAAGAACCGCAGGCATTTCTGGTTATATGACGACTCGCCTAACAGGTGCAGCCAACGGAGCTATTCATTGAAAAAGCCATTCGGAAGCAATTTTTGAGTGCAGGGGAAATTTTAATTTTGTTTGGGCAGGGGACATTTTTAGATGGCAGGGGAGCACATTTTAGTTTTTTGTCGGGTGGGACAGATATCGGTTGATTGTCCTGGGTACAGGGCTTGGCGAAAAACGAGGAGAGGGGAAGTTACTTTTAAACCGGGGACAGGGGAAGTTGAGCCATGGTGTTTCCGGGGATGGGACACAAGGCAAGTACTTATACCTTTTAACGGTTGTAATAAAGGGAAAGTGGCTTCACTCATCACCCAACTCGTCTTGTATGTGCTTTAGTGTATTTTGTGTCAAAATTGTGTTGTGGCTGTTAGTGTGAAAATTAACATATTAACAAACGGGTCGTTAATTTTAAAGTAATAGCCATGGCGAAAAAAATGACAAAATCGACGTTTTTCATCACAGGGTAGGGTAGCTTCATGTCTGCAGGGAGAATGGAATGACAAAATTTTTAGGGGAATTTTTTCCAGGGCGGGGGAAATCTGCAAGTTTATTTTTTTCGCCACAGGGCTGGGGAGCTTCAAAAATTCACAGTGGGGAGGGGAAACAGGCAAAAATAAGTGGGTAGTGGGTAAAAATGAAGTTTGAATACGGGATGGTAAGTCGAAAACTTTTCAGTGGGAGGGCAGATAATGAACAAGTAATTATTACACTCTTGACTTAAAATTAGTCAGTTCACTTTACTTGTCATGCACAATATATTTTATTATAGTAGGGACCCCTTTGAAAGTGCATTGTTCGTTGGCTGCACCTGGCCTAGTCTGGCTACACTGAAAAGAAAGCTACATAACGGCGTCAGATATTCCATTTCAGGCATTAATCTATCATTTGTATGTGCAGGCCCAGCCTGGCAGTTTATAACACTGAGGAAGAGATAGAACCCGCTTGTATACTTTGCACCTTTGGCTCGTTACGATCACAGCTCGGATGGTATCTGCTATGAGGTAAATTTGCGGTAACCCGTTACTTTTTTCCTCAGGCGTTGACGTCAGCAAGGATGATGGGGTGTACTCGGGCCTGTTCCTGGATTTCGTGACATCGACGTGTCCAAACTGTCGTTACAACGTCAAAGTGAAGGCTGAAGACCCGTACAACAAGGCAGAAGTTCCTGTGACATCGGCTTGGGGCATTCGGTCAAAGGCCTTACCAATAGTTCCACGTAAGTGGTCGAAACGTATATCACAAGACAGGGGGAGTGCATGGACATTTTATATATCACTTCTTATAAAATACGTCATTTATTTCAAATTTAGATTTTATGTGAGGTCACAGTCTTTTTTCTGAACCGCAGTATAATAAATGCGATGTTACACACACAGTGCTATGTTTTATTAAGAACACACATTATAGTGATATGTTTTTATAAGAATAAATTAAATACAATCAATCAATTAATGATCAGTTGACTGACCTCTTTCGTCTTTTATATCAGCTGTCATATAGCAGGTTTTCTCCTTCCGTTAATAGATTTCAGGTAATCTACTTATTATAAGTGGACTGCCATTTTGTCGCAAATACTTTATTTCACACGAATGATATTCGATTTCTTTGATCTAGCTGGACCCGTGGAGGAAACGAACACAACTAACAACACCGAGTCAACTGGACAGTTCAACAGGGAGGTATCCGGAGGTGTGATACAGGTACCAGTTACGATCGGTACAAACGATGTTTTTCCGCCGTCCAGGATCACCGATCTTAGAGTCACCCAGACGTCCTACGAAGACAAGACGATTACACTGCAATGGACGGCACCCGGTGAAGACTTTGATGTAGGAACAGGTGTGAAAGTTTTTTGTCATCTTTTGTGTGTTTAATTATCATCGGAGGTACCTAGCGATTAGTCCGTCTGGAGTAAAATTGCTGTGTCATGATAAAATTGCGTGACTCCCTTCGTACAATAATTGTCTAAAGTGAGTATTTATATATATATATATATATATATATATTATATATATATATATATATATATATATATATATATATATATATTATGTAGTCATTGATTTTCTTTTGTTTGAACAACTGGGTGCATAGTAGTATTTTTCAGCAGTCCCTTTAGAACAGTGTTCAATGTGCACACGTACATGTGTATGTACATTTTTAGCTCCGCTGTCAGCGACGTGGAGCTTATCAAATAGGTTGATTTCCGTCGTCGTCCGTCGTCGTCGTCCGTCGTCGTCCGTCGTTCCGTCGTCGTCGTCGTCCGTCAACAATTGCCTTCTCCTCTGAAACCGCAAGTCCAATTGCTTTGAAATTTTATATGCTGTTCACTTGAGGTGACTTCACTTCAGTTTGTTCAAATCGTGGTGAAATTCGCATATTTGTATTTTTAGGGCATTTATGGTGTTTTTGGTAAAAAATCTTCTCCTCTAAAATCGCTTGTCCAATTGCTTTGAAATTTGATATGCAGTTTGCTTAGGGTGACTTCAGGCAGATTTGTTCAAATCATGGTGAATTTGCATATTTGTATTTTTAAGGCAATTTTTGTCATTTTTGGTAAAAAAATCTTTAAAATCTTCTTCTTCAAAACTACCAGTCAGATAACTTTGATATTTGGTACATAGGTCCGTAGGGATGATCTATTTTAGATTTGTTCAAATTGTGCAGAAATATGCAAATTTGCATTTTTAAGGCAATTTTTGCCATTTTTGGTCAAAAAATGTATTTCTCAAAAAGTACTGGTCTGATAGTTTTGAAATTTGGTATACAGGTTTCTATAGATGAACTAAGTAATATATATTGAATTTCTGATGAAATCTGTAATTCTGTATTTTTGGGGCAATTTTTGCCATTTTTGGTCAAAAAATGTGTATATCCAAAACTACTCATCTGATAGCTTTGAAATTTGGTATACAGGTTTCTACAGATGAACTAAATGATATTTATTGAAATTATGATGAAATCTACAATTTTGTAATTTCGGGGCAATTTTCCTATTTTTGGTCAAAATATGCGTTTCTCAAAAAGTACTTGTCTAACAGCTTTAAAATTTGGTATACAGGTTTCTATAGATGAACTAAATTTGATCTTTCGAAATTATGATGAAATCTGCAATTTTTATTTTTTGCCAGGGGCAATTGTTGCCATTTCTGGTCAAAAAATTTATTCTCAAAAATTACTCATCAGATAGCTTTGGTTGACATGTTCTTAGGGATGATCCTATGTGATACATTCAAAGTATGATGAAATCTTCAATTGTGTATTTAGCAGCTTATTTTAGCCACTTTTTTCTGGCCACTGCATCGAGCTTTCAAGATTTCCACCTTCTTCATCAACATGTGTCAAAAATAGTTATTCTCTACATAAACACAGCGGAGCTATATCGGCCGCTAGGTCGCTTGTTACGTAATGAATGTGGAAGTACAATGGCTTATTGGATTAAGCATTGTCCATTTTATTTGATTTTCCAGCCCAAGAATATGACTTACGATACAGCGTCAATTTCACAACGTTTGTGCAAGATTTCCTTGAAGGAGTTCCGCTCACAGATGACAACGTCACTGCAGGTAATAACCTGACATCTCCTGGGCAGTTCGGATCGGTCGAGACGGCCACCATACTTCTGTCTGATGTAATCTCGGATGTTACATATTTCTTTGGCGTCAGGGCGTTGGACGACTCGGGGAACGAGGGAGAACCATCGAATATCGTTTCAGCGAGGTTTCTGCCAATTCCTACAGTCCTCCCAACCACGCTCCCAAGTACCACCACAGTAATTGCGAGTGCGACGTTACAAACTACCGACGAAAGCGTTGTAAAGGTGACCGTTGGCGTTCCGACGCGACGGGGCGTACCTAGTTTGGTCGTAGTTATTAGCATCGTCCTTGCCGTCGCCACGGTAGTAGCGTTCGCCGTTGTCATGGTGCTCCTTAAAGTAAAATTCAAGTCACCCAGTGCAGTTGCAGTGGAAGAGGGCGTCGCCAACGGCAAAACACAGAAAGGTAACGCTTGGCGAGAACTTCGCTTTCAAGCTACCCCTAATAACAAAGTCGAACCTGTTAAAAATGCCTAACCATAGCATTGCACTCGAAGCCTAGAAGAGATCCAACTGTTCACTCCTTTCACTGACACAACACACATTTTGTGTGTGGTAGAGCGTTTGTATTGCGTGGATTACAGTATTTCTGTATATATGTAGTGTATCTGTAATGTTTATTCATACGTATCATCAATTGCCCTTATGTATCGGACAGATATATTTAATGTATATTTGTAGTGTGTAAATTTCTTTGTGTCTTTAATAGTATGTCTGTTTAGTCCATCTATGTGTTTGAATAATGTGTAGTGTATAATATACAGTATGTGTTTCTTGGTACTTATATCGCAAGTCAATCGCCCAGCTCGAGTTCCAGAATACCAAAGTATGACTTATAGTGATATGCAATTCCTTCGTCCTATGCAGATATATCAACAAAATTGAAAATTAGCTCATAACTGTGTTGTTTGCGTGTAAACTGCATGATTTTCAAAACTGATCAATAAATAAAGATTATTTAAAGTACACAGGAGCACAACGACTCGTTTTTCCACAGCTTCAAGCCACAATGACCCGTTGTCTGTCGTACAGAGTTGGTATTGTTTCATTAGAGATCAATCAGTGCCAACACAATTATATATCATCTAGCGGCAATATGGTTGCAATCTGGTGACGAACATGACATCGGTTTCTAGTGAGCGTCGGAACGTAAGAGAAGAATTTTTATCTTTAATCGTCCAGGCCCTACTTAATCAAATTTCGTGACGGTAGCACTGGGATGCATTCGTCGTCAATGGTATTATGCCACGGGTACGACCATTCTAAAATCCGTCGTTGACGTCCAAAATAAAATCCTAAGCACAGGGGGCATCCGTGGAACAAAAGACATGGAAAGGAGTTTAAAGTACACAAAAATACATCAGCTATCGGGATATTAGCTCTAATATGTTAAATAATCATAACATGCACCCCCTTGTCAAATATTTCTCCATCAGCTACATCTTCAAAATGATAAATGTCGAGGCTGTCAAACTTGCAGAACTTATACTCTGGAAGTTCAACCGTACTTGAGACTGGTTAAGCTGTAGTAATGTTTTCATGCATCTTCAGTTACATTTTTTGTTGTTTTGGGTACGCATTGATTCTTGTTCTATTTCCAAAATGACGTCGAAACGCCTAGTAGTAAACCTGCTAACACCGTCTTTGTGTGTTACGTCGTTTTCATTGTTGGAGGGTGCATTTTAGTCATGCCTTTCAAACGTCATAACAACTGAACATTTCATTCAATATGCTGTACAATGCGCAGTGTTTTGCCTAACCTTGTACATCATCATAATAAAGAAAAGAAAAATCGAAAACATTCTCAATTCTTTTCAAGAACAAAGCTAATTAAAAATGTATCAAGCGTGGCAGCTATTTACCCATGGCAACAGGGGGTCAGAGAATGTTTTGTGGAACAAAGCAATCTGTGCGCCATTCTAACTGTCCACTGTTGCAGTGCATGCGCACAATGTCGCAGTGAACATGGTCCTCCTGCCTCGATGACTGATAAGATTATTCTTCTCTCTTTGGGTAACGTTCAACTTGAAACTATTACTCTTATAGGACTCCTCGAGAATGGAGATTATTTTATCATAATTATTATTATCACAGATACTATTACAGCTATACTAGTATTACTCTTTGTTGGGGAAAGATCTTTCGATCTCACGAACTCTGAAGCTAGGCATTCCAACGATGACAAACAGCCGAAGAACAGGTTTGTTTCG
The DNA here is from genome assembly GCF_041260155.1 of Ptychodera flava. Classification (NCBI taxonomy): domain Eukaryota; kingdom Metazoa; phylum Hemichordata; class Enteropneusta; family Ptychoderidae; genus Ptychodera; species Ptychodera flava. The sequence continues at coordinate 13,455,497 of NC_091933.1, read as the reverse complement.
TGCAATGTCGATTTATTCACAAATACAGAAGGGTTTGACCGATTTATAGGATTTCGCGTAACCTTTTGGCCATCTGTTTGAAACTATCTAACCCACGATACTTGATTTCGATACATTTCTGTCAATTGTACACAGTATTTCGGACGTCGTGCACGCCAGGTCGCATACCTTCCTTTACTGAGCTGTCATCGGAGAGCATAGCGCAGCGACTTTGTCCATCCAGGAATTCCGAACGCTAATACTAAGGGCAACCATTCAATTTCATGGTAAGCGAAATTTAACAATGCTTAACGGTCAAATTACTGTTTAGCAAGCAAACTATGCCATCGTGCGATACTCGCAATGTATGTCACGTCCACCTTCTTACTGCAGTCGTTGAATAGGGTCACCGAACTTGTCCTTATCAAACTTCTGGAGTTCACCTTAATGCACATGACCTCTCACCATACTAAGTTATAAATTACAGGTAAATTGTGACGTCCTCTCCTTATGTGAAGTACTGGGCGAAATACCTTGACAAATCTAAAGTCCAGGAGTAATTATATCGAGGATTACATGTATAAACAAGGGCAGGGCCCGCTTAGACGGGGAGCGATAACCTCTGCGAAGCAATGTAGTTCTCCTTGTGTTTACTGTCGGTGTTTGCAGTAAACAAATAAATCGTTGGGTCATTACATATGTGTCAGACGCACTAACCTGTTTTGACATAAGGCGTTGATACTACTCTTTAGAACACTGCTGGCAATCGTGTAACTGCACGAACCGTGTTTTAGCTACTTCGCAAGTGGGGAAAGTCTGAATGGGGCGCAAACTTATACGTTTAAGGAGTCCCTCAAACTTGGACAGCTAGGACAGCTTTATTGAAATCTAATGGTTATGAACATGTAAACATTCCTTCAGTCGTAACCAGCCGAATCTGTCGAGGTTACTTTAACTTAGATCCAATGCGAAAGGTCACTACATATTCAACTTATATCAGAGCTAAATAATTGTTCATACTTGGCCATCAATGGCCATGTCAGATGTCTGCTTCTTTGTTGCCTAGAGTTGTAAACAGCAGATATCAGTTCTTAGAGAGAGGGAGGGAGACAGACAGACAGACACAGAGACAGACAGCCAGCCAGCGAGAAAGTGAGATGTAATGTTATGTCTATCAGTTAGTGGACAAAACTATGCGACAGGTAGACTGGCCGACAGAGAGTAGACATAGATATACAGACAAACAGGAAGACAGACAGAGACTCGGAGATAGAGCCTGACACACATATAATGTTACGCATGCAGAGAGAGACGGAGAGACGTTGGGACAGAGACAGGGCTCGTTGAATACACAGAGCCTATATGAGACAGGGAAAGAAATAGAGAGAGACGGAGATATTGGGAGAGATTGAAGTGTAGATACTTATTAGAAATGATGGGATAGACACATTGAGTACTTTATAAAAGTCATTGCTCTACCCCATTAGTCAGAGAAAAGCGTGTCATGATTATGAACGCATGGCGAATGCAATGGACCAGTGTACATGTGCGAGCTCCTGCGTGTTGGTCATTTTCATCGCAACTCGTTTTCACACAAACGGAACATGAAAATTGGAGGAAATAATTTTGCATTTTTGTTATCCGTGACTCTAATTTCTCTTGTACAAAAACATACGTTATATTGACAGCCGCACATTGTCCATGGCAACCAATTTACTCAAATGATCCCAATGTATTTGCTCGTATCAAGATTCCACCTAGGTTCCTGCTAGGATGTCGAAAACTGGTAAAAAGATAAATTCGGTGTATTATCAGAGAGCTTGAAATAGCGACCTCATGGCTTAGAGAGAAGTATGTGGGTGATTGATGGCGTACAACATATCTGGCCCGGCGGTTGTGTCCCAGCAACGAACTCGCCCAGCCATACAACCGACAAGTACAGCAATTCGACTTCAAGTTCGAACCATGACGTTTATTGTGTTTTGATTGCTCTTACGTTCTCAGTACAAGATCGTGGATAATATGCCCACACCTCGCTGTCATGGCAAAGTTATGTTTCAGTCGTCTCCACGTTGCTGACAACAACGCTGCTTGAAAACAAATTATGACAAGCTGCCAGGCTGTGGACTCCATCCGTGGTACGGTCATCTCACTGGTACCCAAAACGCAGCTTGGCATGCTGTTGAGTTGAGTTTAAAGTATCAGGGCAGTCGATGACTGTAATTAATATATTATTAAACACAATACAATGGTTGGTAAACAATCGATCATTATATAATTGAAAAGATAAACATACTCAAAGCATAGTACAGTAAATGTTGCGTCAATGATAATAAAAGATATAATTAAATATTATCTCAATGTGTGTACCTACAGTAGCTGTAATCTACGCAGTAGCTCGAAATGGCCTCTTGAGGACTCCTTTATTTTGTGCTTCCTTCCTATGAGTCCAATGTTTAACACACTGGGAGACGTTACGTGCGCAAATGAAGGTGTAACGAGTTGATGTTGCGAGGGGATAAAATAAGAACGCCGCGATCGATCGTATATTGTTATTTGCGAGTAGGACTGGTGAGAAAATCGTTGAAAAAGAACACTTCGAATTGAGTGTATGACATCACTGAAGATATTAGCTGAATCGTAGTTGCTCGATATTGATTACAGTTTAGTATGTAAAAATGATGTGAGAAACGGATTTTCACCCTTTGAAGGAGTCTCATTTGGCTACGGACTGAAGTCTGATATAAAATTAAATGGATTAATTATTTCTCCTAGACGCAATGCCAACTATCAAACTCCTATAGACGCTCCTGGTGTCTCTTTGTATAGAGCGCGATTATTTTTTTCGAAACAAGGCGTGGTTTTTATATTTATGATAATTATCTTACAGTATAGTATGCATAAATGATAAAAGAATTCATTTAATCACCGTCCTTCATGTAATCATAATTAGCAAAATCATCTCATTACATGATCATGTTCTGATAACATTGATTAGACTCAAAAAGAAGAAAGTATGATTGTAAAATTATAGTTGCAAAGCAACTATGAATACCAGGTAAACACCTTTTACCCGGTCATGGGGGCTATAGCGTCCAGTCATGGGTGCTATATAGCGTCCGTTTATTACCCAGAGAGGCCGTGCGTTACCAGAAACGTATCGCTATCTCGGGACCGTAGGCCGAGGGGTATAGCGATGTGTTTCTGGTAACATATGGCCACGAGAGGTAATAAACGGGCTTTATAGCCCGAATGAAGACCATGTTTTAGGCGTTTAATAACATCCCACACGCTCATGTGGTATTATGTAATGGTTTTTAATGTGTTTTGATATTTTGCTCCGCAACAATCCATTGTGCCAAGTTCACTGGGCGATTTCTCCACAACGGTATAGTGGTATCCCTTTCTTCCAAAAATATTCTAAGAATACCTAGCAACATCCTTGGTTGCACTTGAATCTTTTTCGTCGATGAGCTTTCCAAATCCATACGCTGTTGGAATGGAAAATCTTCCTGTTTTAGAGAGAGGCTTGTCGCCCATACCAGGCGCCCGTCGTGACTCGCTATTGTTACAAACTTGAAGCTGCAGACGACACTAAGCTCACGTGACCGGGCACTTATCCAAATTGGTCAAACTTTTTCCCTAGGGAAATAGTTTTCAAAAATACCCTCTGACGTCACTATTTTCGATTCTGTGGGGATAAGATGTATTTATTTCCTCGTCACATGACGTATTATGGCGAATCGCAGAACGGAATGAGCATATTGCGTGTTATAGATAAAAATAGACCACCCTGGTTCATTGATCCAGGGTCCACCCGGAGGTTGTGTTCTGATGTACCTTGATCATCCTCTGATGATTGTCGTGTTATGTTAAAAAATGACTTATCTTTTAACATTTACATTGTTTACGAGTTACAACAACTTGTATTTTACTTCTTTATTGAAATTGAAGAATAAAGGAGAACCTTTACAAGAGAGAACCTGTAATTGTAGGATTCATGTCATGCTACGAGGTTAGTGAGGAAACGTTGAAATGCCTTACTGAACAAAAGATTTTTAAAAGGGAAAAAAGAAAGGGCGAGAGAAAGAAAAAGATAGAAATAAAATTGCATTCAATTGAATAAATTGAGTGGATTTTTAGTTAGGCTATAGCTATAGGTATCATCAGCATAATTAATTTTTGGCCATATATTTATCAATCTAAAGAAATCCAGATTGGGTAATCGGGGAAAAAGTAATTGTTTAACATTAAACTCAGCTTATGATCTCACGGTCATCAGTTATGTGAGACGAAAAACACATTTATATTCCGTATCCTGTAAACTTAGGACGCTTTGGGAATTTGCTGAAGTTTGTAGGTTAATGGTGAAATGAACGCTACGTAAGGGGAGAACAAAAGAGTTATTATACCAGTAACTTGTATCTAGGATTTGTAATGGTAGATTACTTCGCTTTGTCATGTTGTGTATGACCACGGTGGAGAATAAACGGATCTTAAAGAACCGAATAATTGTTATATGAGCCTCGAACCGTACTTGACGCTCCTTGGACGTTGGTAAGTGGTGATTATTTTGAGATTGCCCTCTCACACACATACGATACATTGTATTGTATTGTTGAAAGATATTACACTTTGTAAAGTAAAATACTTTACTTCAGACCACATGAGAAAAAGAGGGAAAGCTAAAGGACGGTAACTACAACGGAACTAATTTGAAATTTTGAATCAGCCAAAAAGCCAGAGTTCCTCACTTGTTATTGTATTAGCTTTTAAGGGAATTTAGTTTCATCTTCTGACACGCTCGCGGATGGATGTCCTCTTGTGAAGTTTTAACATATTTTTGTAACACGGTGTTGTTGGATAGTTGGTCGGCTAACAATAGTCTGACAGGAAGAGTACCTCAATAATACTACCTGAATGGGTTTCATTAGTTGCATCGAAGCGAAGCTTATCATGATGTGTCAAAGCGCGGTGAGAACCGTGGGAGGTCCAACGAACGGTCCCATGACTTAGCAATTTGAAATGACGAAAATAAAAAGCACTCTAAACAGTTGACATGGAATATCGAGAAAGGGAAGCTGGAATATCAGTATCACTGCTGAAACTGAATGGTAGGGCATTGCTGCGCTCTCCCCGAGAATATTTACTTGTGCGATGGTTGGTAACGGTAAATTCTCCAGTTACGCGCATTAGAAGCCTGATGACTCCGCAAATTTAACGAAGGATTTAGCTTTATGAGGCCCTCATCCTTTCTGTGTTATATCCCCGTAACAACCATTTTTGTCTGAATGAGGGGCACGAAACAGTAATATGTAGAATTGAACACGGATGATAATTAACAAGTTGCGAAAGCCTAAAAGTGTCAAAGTAAGAATGGTGTCTTTGTATTGATGCCTAGTGTCAAAATCATTCTATATTATTACTCACTCAATCCATTAGCGGGAAAAAACAACTTAGCCGTGTTTAATGATATGATCGGTGAGCTAAAGGAAGTATTAAGGTCGGCTTTCTAACAATTTTCGCAAATTTTGGTGTTTTTACATTTTACGCGATAGTTCCAGTAGTATAAACTGGAAGATTTTCGCTCGGCACTCTTCTATGTCTAAATAAAGATCATGGTCACTGACAGATTTACTTATTCTCACCCCTTTCATGTAAAATGTTTCCCGCCCTTTCGCTATACATTACGATTTCGTTATCTTGAATTTTTCTGCTCCGGCCTACGTGTGTAGTACACGTCAGTGGCTATAGTTAAAGGCGTGGATAAAATTAACGAAGGAAGAGCTTGAGTAATATTTGGAGAGGATCACCAGTTTTCATGCACTAGTTTTAGGTAGGGCCATTTTTATATGTTTTTCTGCATGAATCAGGGGGGGGGCAGCTTACCGATTTCTCAGAAAGGATATGGAAAAGATCAACAAATTTAACTCACTGCGTCAAAATATGAACGCACAAAATCGTCTAACATAACTCTGTTTTATACCAGTAAATTAAGCTTGTGTGTACACTCACGCAATCAGGGGAGTGTCACTGTCTTTTCCATGCATCCCGGTTTTAAAAAGCACCAGCCCCTCCCAGTCTGGGCCCCAAGCTGTTGACTTTTCGTGAACGTGAGACACAGAGCGTGGGGTGACTTCAAGTTTTAGAGGGAAAGAACATAAGAGACACAGGCAAAGAGACAGACAGAGAAAGAAACCAGAAGCAAGACTGGGGCAGAAAGACTGAAACAGGTTGATTAACGGCTGTACAGCAGGCATGTTTCACTGTATTTGCTAGTTGTGCTATTTAAAAATCGATTATAGTATTTCATCATGCTTCAGAACTTCAAGACGACAATTGGAACCAGTGTCTCCAAGCACTAAAACACTATGAGTGCTGCACAACCTAATTGCAACCTTTGTGACATTGCAGAGGACCTGGCCGAATGGATTAATCGAATTCTTATGAAATTTGATCGCAAAGGCGTTGTTTATTGTGTGTAGAGTTATCTCAACTTTCTTGAATACATTTTATGTGATGTATTCGTATTTTGCATTTTACAATTTTACTCCAATTCGCCGTTTAATCAAAAAGTCATTATGATTTCACCTTTGCCAGGGGCTGCGACTAAGAGTATTTATGACTTGTTCGTAAAATAACTATGCGACGTGTTATTACCAAACGGACAATGGACTTTCTATCATGTTTTTGCACCGAGTCTGTAACACGTAATTCAAGAATGTTAATGTAATACGCGCCTGGGAATTGAGGACTTAAACTTTTGCTCAAAATTTCCGCCAGGAAACTTAAAGAATCTCCCCTTGGAAATGAAAAACGACAAAAAGAAAGTATTAGAGAAAACAAATTACCTAATATTTACCGAAGATTGAATTTCAAAATGACCACCACCCCCACGTTAACTCTATTGGGGAAGGAGGGGTTGGACTTAGTTTGTCAATGTATACCAGAGAATGAGCTTCAAAATGGGCCCCAACAAGAGGTACACCAAAACAGAGTTGTGTTGAGAGTCCGAATATCTGTCCCGAGGCGCGTTCTCCTTTTGTAAATTCAGATTTAGTTTTCAACTTATGCTCTCAGTAATTCAGGAAGATATTGCATCAACTTAACAGTTTGTGCCTGTTCCGGTTTTTGTGATCGAACACGTTCGACAATTGACTGTTGATGTTTCTGTGAGATAGAACTTGCACTTCTAGCTATATACCATAAAATATATGTTATCTGTTTGTTTCTCTTCTCACCTGACTCTCAAAAACTGATGCGGTGACGCCATTTACATTTTTGCGAACAAGATCAAACTACCGTCATGAAATAAGTGGAACAGGGAACATTAAATGTAACAGTAATTCTGACCTTCAACAAGATGTCAACGATAAGTTTGCTTTTTAAAGACCTGGACAGTAAGTACTGGTGAAATATTACCATGCTGACATTGACAGGTGCGGGTTCTGACACGCGTACAGCATTGTCGCTTTAACTATTTTTCATTCGAACATGAAGCAAAGACTGAACTCAATTTAAACTAGTCGAAGTCGAATTGCTCAAGCATGGCAAATGAACCGTTTTCCTTTCATTTAATTTTGTTTCGTTAAAACTTAACAATATTCAAAAATTTTGGTCAAACGAACCACAATACATTTGGCGTCCGGGCTAGTAACGTTTTCAGTCAACCCTCATTTCTAGGTCGCCTGTCTTCAATTCCGTTGTCGATAGACTATTGCGCCATTCCAGAAATGCAGATCTCGCAAATATTCCTGACGCTTAGCACTAGAAGTATCAGATTATCTCGAATGAACAATGGCGCGCTCTTTAGTGGAGACAGAATCAAACACACGGCTATGGTGTACCAAGATCCTCTCGTCAAATTACTGACGGACGCGTGCACAGTATGATCCTTTCACCGTAAATCCATTTTGCTCTCATGACAGGCTGTACACTATAACAACACGGTCAAACTATTAAACCATCGTGTTCTCTGTATTAAGAAATGCCACTGGTCAACAAGTCCCACATGGAAGTCAATGGGCATTTTGCTGTGTGTCAAGTCAGATCAGACATTCAAAGTCAAAGGTTAGCGTTGCACTTCATCTGCTGATTTTTAATTTCTTAAAATAGACATCAGTTCATGAACACCATTAACGTACGCATTCTAATCTCAACACTTTAACCGAAACATTGTTATGTATTTGGGTGGAAATTTGCACCAATGACAAGCTCTATCGACTAATATATTTAATACAAATGACTTGGGAATTGTCCTTACAATCTTTGACTAGTTGTCTCCATTTTTGCATGTATATTGTTCGAAATTAGCTGTGATTATGACTATGAACGTCGAGTTTAAGGTAACTTTGAATAAAGCAATCTTGAAACAGCTAGAATACTGTGGACTGATGTAGTGAGCTATAGCGTTGCCTATAGTAATATCTTATTTAGACTTTCGGAGTCACAGTGTTGACTCACGGCTGACAACTACTGTAATGAAATTATAGAAAATATGCTTATAAGTCAACAATCAGGGTGAATCAGCGCATCGCCTGGCAAAAGTCAGGAACAATAGTAATAATTGCTCTATCAATTAAACACAATAAGCTTAGAGGTAACAGCCTACATGCAATAAGTAAGGACTTCTCAGACTTCTGCTCAGGGGGATTGTTGAGGGGCGCATTGATTATGAATTGATCACAGAATGATTGGCAGGCAAATATAGATAGACACAGTAAGGCGTGGATACAAACAAACAAAGGATGAATACAAACAGCAGATTGGCAGGCAAGGTGATATCTGCATGGCCGTCAGACATCAGGCGGATCGGTAGCCGGACACAAAATGGACGCTCGTGTCGAAGAAGGATAAGAGAGGAGATATGGTAAAAATATTCACTCTGTAGAAATTTCAACGATTCTGATGAATTAAATGGATAGTAAATATCCCCATTCCTCGATAATCCGAGGATTAATCTAAGTAAGCTGTGTGTGTGCCTATGATGGCAGCCTGGTTAAAAGGTGCAGCTTAAGGCGAGCAATATTTCGTATAATTTTATCTTCGTTTGTTTCATACAGTTGCTTGAGTTTCTGATAAAATGCACAACTGTGATCCTAAAGTTCCGGCTGTTCGCCTCAACACGTCCTAAAAGCACTGAGATCGGCGATCCTGGACGGCGGAGAAGCCTCTGTTGTACCGATTGTAACTGGTACCTGTATCATACCTCCCTGCTGAACTATCAAGTCGATTCGATGTCGTTGGTTATGTTCGTTTCCTACATGCTTGAGTGTGCTCCATCCCGCTTGATGAACTAATTAAATCAAAACATCATTAGTGTGAAATAACTTGTTCGCGACAAAATGATAGTCCCGTCCTGTACTCAGCCTGAACTCAACTAACGAAAGGAGAAAACCTGCTATATGAAAGCAGATATTAAAGACGAAAGAGGTCAGTCGATTGATGACTTGATTGACTGAGTTTCATTTTTGCGTATACGTCGATGTACACTGTGTGTATAATATCGCATGCATTATATTACGGCAACCGTTCAAAATAGAAAGTGACCTCACATAAAGATCTAAATTTGACACATATTCATAAGATGTGATATACAGTTTCCATGTACTCCACCTGCCGTATGTTATTCGTTTCGATCACTTACGTGGAACTATGGTAAAAGGGGAAATTTACCCTGAAAATTAATTTTGGAATATTACACTGATATGGTCATTGAAAGGCTTTCGAGTCGATTTTATTCACTTTCACTCACTGGCTAACAAACAGCAGTAGGGGAAATTTACCCTGAAAAATAATTTTGGAATATTAA